>NW_027100730.1:1420079-1505079 GCF_040412425.1 Macrobrachium rosenbergii
GAGAGGATGAAAGAAGACGAAGTATAAGTGTGTGTGTGAGAGAGAGAGAGAGAGAGAGAGAGAGAGAGAGAGAGAGATTAACTCTAATTGACACCACGTTTAACAGAGCATAATTGTCACCACAGGCTACTGTCTTAAAGGGTTTTTTGATTTGATGATGACTTGTCTGGGGCTTTCACTGAGGTTCCCCAGGGCTCATGTTGTGCTGACTCATCAACTCATGATGCAGATGAGGCGTTGCGGGGAGATTGTACTTGTTTGTGGAGGTGTGCCTATGAATATTCCTTCCGTAGTGTCAAGTGGGCTCTGCGTTGCTTGTCATTCTGTTTGTTGCTCCGTCTGAGGTCATCATGGGTTTGTCAAGTCATTCTGAGTTCTGAGAGGGACTTTCTCTCTTCAAAATGATGTCCAGTAGAGATTTTATTTCTTTTGTGTCTGCAGAAATGGTTTGACAAAGAGCGCCGTGTCCTAGAAGTTGATGTATTGAGCAACGTTTCAATAAGTATCCCCATTTCAAAGAGCTACAGGAATATTACATTCAAGTTGTTGCAACAGAATGCCAAAGTAAGTTCTCTAAGCTGTTATACGATGCAGACAGACTCGCTGGCAACTGGGATACTCATTCTACTAAAGTTTGTATTAGAAATTAGGAATGAAATTCGACAAAGGTGATTCACAGAGTAATGAAAGGAATACCTGTGGTACGCTTCGACCCTCCGGATTTCATGAGAGCCACTTCATCATCAACATCTGCAGAAGGTGACTTCTGATGAGAAGGTTCCGTTGTTGAGGGAGGTGCTGGGCTGGCAATAAGGTCATCCTTATCATGCGATCTCCGAGCTCTGGACTCCAGGATTCTCTCCTCCCTCTGTGGTCGGGTGGGGATTCCCGTTAAGGACACAAATCGATTCTTTGGGTTTTCTTGTCATTCGCAAAGATATTGTGAAGGGTTCTTTCTCTTTATGTGAATTCTGGGACTTGGATTTTTATAGTATATGTGTACACACACACACACACACATATATATATATATATATATATATATATATATATATATATATATATATATATTATATATATATACATATACTGTACTGTACTGTATATATATTTTGCCATTAAAAACAAAGCAAATATCTGCTGCGTTAAGTCTAATTCACTGTAAAATGACCTAACTGGTAAAGTTAAAATCATATCTAATTCACTTTTCAGCAAATCTAGAACACCGTTAACAGGTGCACAAGTGAACAAGCCCGTGACGTCGAGACTGACATAATCTCATCATCCGTAAGCTTCCATTTTTTGCAGTTGGTCAACAAAATCGACTGAATGAACGATATTTGAATTGGAAATTGTGCCAACTAACGGCTGTGGCAGTGAGACAAGAATCCAGACAAACTGTACTGATTATAGGTCTCATAGGTTGTATAAAGTGGATTTATGGGTCTTCTTTCAAAGACACTACCGTACAAATAGGAAGACTTGAGTTGTATGAACGACACCTGCCAATCATATTCTGATTTTTGTCAAAGGTGACTTTCATTTGTCTGTGAAATTCACTGTTAACTCTCTCAAATAACAAAGGTTCGTATCTTCTGACATCGCTTAACAAATCATTCATCTTAGCTAAATCCATTTCTCGATCAAGAGTGAAAATAACACTTACTTGCTCTGTCAACTTTGGTGATACACAGATTGACATCATCTTTTCAAGATCTTGGAGCTGTGTTGAGTCTCTTGGGAAGATCACTGAAATTGGTTTGTTCGATGTATGTACTATAAATTACGCCTTTAGCTGTACTCAAAACATTATTTCCCATACATTATGCCTTTAGCTGTACTCAAAACATTATTTTCCATAAATTATGCCTTTAGCTATGCTCAGAACATTATTTTCCATACATTATGCCTTTAGCTATGCTCAGAACATTATTTTCCATACATTATGCCTTTAGCTATGCTCAGAACATTATTTTCCATACATTATGCCTTTAAGTATACTCAAAACATTATTTTCATTGGAATTATATTCCACTCATTGTTCATTCTGCACAAAACTTTTCAAGATGCTTGCAACGTCGGCTTTCTTTGTAAAGTAATTCAACTTTTCCCCAAACTTCACATTTTCTGATAGGCGTGGAATGAAAGGATGCAGGAATTGGGTTCCTCTCCTCTCTCTTTCTATGTTGAAAGATTGATGAGTTGAGTGATTGCAGTTTTCTCTTGTGCTTGGACTGCATTCCCGCGCTTGCTCCTCTGAGACAATTCCATTCCCAGTCGAAGAGGCGTGTGTCTCTACGGAGGACAGTTCTGAGATGCTGAACATTTTCGAAGCGTTGCTTTGTCGGTTCTCTGGCTCTGTTGAGGTGGAAGTTCAGGATGACGTTTTCTGATTCACCCAAGTTACAATTAGTCAAGGGTCTCCGGCTGCTTTTAGTTCAGGAATCTGGCACCACACACTCACTCTCTCACTCTCACTCTCTTTGAGGAACTCCTTCTTTTTCTTCTTCGTCTGCAGGTGTGGCATCCGTAGGAAGGTGGCTCTGGTGTCCTCACAGAGAGTCTGGTGTTCTGAAGGGACGGTGTTCTGAGGGAATTACTGAGAGAGAGAGAGAGAGAGAGACAGAGAGAAAAAAATTTTTTATCACATATTGAATTCAAATGCAAAATTAACAAGAGTGAGAGAGTGAGGAGCGGGACCCAACCCTTCTCTCCCTCCCCTCCCCTTCTCCCCTCCTCCCCCTCTGCCATTTTGAGGCAGAGCGTCGTCAGGAAGACTCGGAAGCAGAGGGCAGAGGGCGGAGGAGACTCAGTTCCTCCGAGGCGGAAGGGTGAGGGTCAACGATTATGTGACGCCATTGGGGGGGCGAGCCACTGAACAGGAGGAGGAAGGAATCGGGTGGACAAGATGGCGGCTGAATGAAGGTGGGGAGATAGAGAAAGAGACAGAGAAAACGCCTCCTATAAGAAGTTATTTCTGAGGCAAGATATATATATAGCGTTATCAAAAAAACAAAAGTGCAAGTCTAAGAGTTTGACGAAATTACAACAAAAAACTTTGCAATGTGGTACTTTTCAGTTACCACAAAAATATGTGTTCTCAGATGTCCTCACAGGTGTCCACAAGCACAAGCCAGGAGACATTTATAAGGTATATTAAAGTATAAAGTAGCGTTTTAATCGTTTTCATACCAAACTAAAGCAAAATTTAATGACATTCTTTAAGATACAACACAACGGTTTAGTCCTACAACCAAAGTTTTGAACTTTGTCTTTCCTTGATTTTACGTCACATTTGAGCTCAGTTTTACTATTTTTTTTCGGGATATTTTATATAAAAAACATTATATATTATTTCAACATTTCATTAATGAATATAATACTATTTTAATCGATTTATACCAAAAAAATAACGAAATTATGCGGTGTCTCTTTGAGCCAAAATACGAGTTTCAAAATCGCTAGTTGAGCGTCTTGTCTTTAGAATATTTGACATAAGTATGACCTTATTTTGCGATATCAAACCTACAAAATTAGTATTTTATCTAAATTAAATACATATTAATGTAAATAATATCATTTATGTACATTTTTTACCAAAACAAAACGAAAATATAAGAATTTTATGAGATACAATACGTTCGATTCGCTTTGCTAAACGTTTTCTATCGAAAGCTTCTTCTTCTTCTTACTTTTCCAAAAATATTTTTAAACAACAACAATGGCCATTTTTGTTAGTTATAAATATTTGTAGGGACGAAATCTACTCAGATATATAAATATCCATTAGGAGAGAGAGAGAGAGAGAGAGAGAGAGAGAGAGAGAGAGAGAGAGAGAGAGAGAGAGAGAGAGAGAGAGTAATGAAGTCAGAATGATCAGACCAACATCCAATATGGCTGCCAGATTACTGATAATTCCCAGCATGTTAAGATGTTAATATATATAAGAATCTAACCTGATATGCAAATCAGGATGTTAATAACTAACCTTAACATTTATAGGATTGGAGAGCAAAATATATATAGGCTTATGGTGTTAATGTTAATATATTTTGAATGCATGTTAAATGTATGGTAACATATATGTATGTTATTAAGTGTTAAATGTATGTTAATATATGATATACCCACAGGAGATTGCAACTAAGATTCACCAGCTGATCAATCGATGACCGGGACGTGGGTCAGAGGGCACTCGAATGCAGCGTCGCACGCCAGTGATGGGAAATTGCCATCGTTAAGGCGTGGGACTTTTTGGTCTGGTTATAATCAGATGATTCTTTAGTGCGTCTGAGAGAGAGAGAGAGAGAGAGAGAGAGAGCGAGCAGTGTCATGGACCCACGCCAAAGGAGGAGTGCGTGCTGGTATTTGGTTTTTGCAATTAGGTAGACAGGTAGGAGACATTTTATGAGGCATTGCCTGGGGAGGTTGGCATTCACGGTTGTTAAGGGGTAGATTGCAAGCTTGCAAAATGGTGAGGGGCATCACCGTCCACGGTGTCCTCAGCGCGACACTATGACCTGACCTAACCTAACCTAACCCAGTCATATTCAGCGAGTGGTTTAACTGAACTGAATTGAATTGAATATAGAATTTAGGCCAAATGCCAAGCACTGGGACCAATGAGATCATTCAAGTGCTGAAACGGAAATGTGAGAGTAAAAGTTTGAAAGGTGTGACAGGAGGAAACCCTCAAAGCAGTTGCACTATGAATCAGTTGCCAGGAGATGGTGGAAAGTAAGATGGAAGAAAGAGACTATGAAAGGGGGTACTGTAAGAGGAAAGAAAGGGGTTGCAGCTAGGGGCAGAAGGGACGCCGCAAAGAACCTTTAGTAATGTCTACAGTGCACTGCATGAGGTGCACTGACGGCACTACTCCCCTACGGGCGCGAGTGGTTTAAGAGAGAGTGATTAACGAGTGTCTTAGCGCACGTTGGGGCGATCACGGTCTCACGGCAATGCTGGCATATGATGAAAAAAACTGAGTGTTCATTATCATTTTTGTTACAGTTGCTTTGAGGTTCTCTTTTTCTCTTCTTTTTCCTTTTTTTCTCCACTTATTGATTGATTGATTGATTATGAAATTGAGGTCTTGAAGACCAAGCGCCGGAACCCACCAGGATTATTCAGTGCCGTAATGAAGGTGAAATATATAAATTAATGATATGATTGATAATGAACAGGTGAATGACGACATACTAGTAAAATCCAGTGTTAAAATATGAACGTAAAGAATGAAGAATGATGTTAGATAGAACCAACAAAAAATAAGTATATATTAAACTTTTATATTCAAAATATATTGAACTGTTGTGGGGTTGTATTGAGTGGTTATCTGCAATGGGCTGTATTTTTATTTGGGTGTGTTTAATGGATGATTTGTGTATTTAGGAAATCACCGGTGCCTCTGTCTGGAGACAGAGTTCAGTGCTTTGTTTGCAACCTCAGCGATCTGCGCTCGACTTATCTGCTCGGAGACAGGCGTACGGGCCGCGCTTGCAACTTCAGCATTGGTCGCTTGTAAGAGGCTAGGGCGATATTAGAGGGAGAATTTTACTTAGGGGAATTTCCTTTTTTTTCCTTCCTCTTTCTTTCTTTCCTTCCTTGGAGGACTTTGTATTTGGTCTTGGTTCACATACGGCCTGCGCTCAGCTGTTTAACCGAGTTACTGACACGTGTGTGGGAGAAATGATTCACTCCCATTGGGTTTTTGAATATTTGTGTATTGGGGATAATAATGTTTTAATTTTTTCTTTGTGTTTTTGTTTCTTTTGATGTTTTAGACCATATTGTATGAGGCTTTGAGATCAGGCCATGTTTGTGAGCCGGCTTGGAGTCTTTTTAATTTGGGCAGAGGCAGGAAAAAGAGATCTGGGAAAATGGCAGGTGACGACGAACATGAGAAAACTTCAACCCATAAAATCACGACTGTTGCTTCGTCAATTCAGCCTTTTGGGGGTTTGGTAAATGGGGTCTTGCATCAGCCAGTTGAGATTTTTATTGAGTCTATTCAAAACCATTTGGATACAAAAAAGACCTCAGATGAAGCTGAAAGGTTTAATGAAGCTAAGTTTGGATGCTGAGGATGCTGGCCGACGCTTTCATAGTTTTCAGTTTCAAAAATGTCAGACTTGGGAGGCCCAAAGGGTTTCTTAGAACTGTGTACAGGGCAGTTAAGTGTGGGGATTTAGTACAGGGATATGAGAGCATTCTAAAGGATTAGGAAAGGGCAGAGCTCAATGGTAGATTTTAGCTCACAATTATTTGACGCTGCAGGGGACTTGGTAGAGAAATTAAGAAGTTCGCACTGGGTACGCAGCAATTCTACATCTTTAGAGAATTTTCAGAAGTTGTTGCATTTTTCCTGGCTCTTGAATGGTGTCCCTGACGCGGTGGTGAGTAGTTTTGACAGCCAGGTAAAGCCTACATCATTCTAGAGCCAGAAAAAATGCAACAACTTCTGAAATTTTGTAAGCACATGTCTAAATGTCTGACGATAGACAGCACATTTTTCGATGGGGGCCTAAAAACCACAGGGGGTGGTCAGCAGAACTTTTCACAGGGAGATTTAGGATTTGCTTCCTGTGGTTTCTGTGCGAAGGTGGAAAATGATAGGAAATCTACAAACCACGCACTGCAGTTTCATTTCATTTAATTGCAACAAGCAAGGCCACACGAAGAAGTATTGTGGCATAAGTAAGAATGCTGCACACAATTGGAAGTTTTGTCCGTCACTCAAAAGAAGCAATGTTAGGCAAATACCTCAGAATTTTGGGGGTAGCTATGAGAAAGCTCCTCAGAAGGGAGATCAAAGGAAGTCAAGAAATAGGCAGGATTTTTGGAGGACTGAACAACAAAAGGGGAGAAAGATAAACTGTTTGTGTCATATAGGGTTTTTGGGAGACATATGAGAACCGAAGCCTGTGGTGAAGGGAGCCGTGACTGGGTTTAATATTTTGATTTTTGTAGATACGGGGGCTTCAGTCAGTTTGTCAGACTGTGATTTTTATCAGTCGATGTTTTCCCAGTATCGGTTGAGGCAATCAGAGAAAGTGTGTGATGTACAGGCTCATAAACTGGATGTTGTAGGTGAGGCAGACACTTGTTTTTTGCTGGGGGAACCAGTTAATAAAGGAACAAGTTTTGGCAGTAAGGGGTGTTAATTTGGGGAATAAGATTTTATTGGGTCATCCTGCGTGTAACAGAATAGGTGTTTCTATATACCCTAGTAAAGGTGGTGTAACTGTTGGTGAAACTGGACGTTTTTATTCCAGATGTAAGTACTGAGGAAATGCAGGGGAGTATGGCTGGCGTATGAGATAAGGATGAAATGAGTGGAGAAGATGAGGAAGTTGTAAGAGATGACCAGTTGCAGGGAGAAGTTGAGCCTAATGGTGAGGGGAAGTAGATATATTAAGCCATTTTGTTGGATGATGTAATTTTAGAACCAAGTATGGTTGCTATGGTGAAAGTGGAGGTGAGAGATATAAAGGTGAATAAACAGGTGTGTGTGTGTGTGTGTGTGTGTGTGTGTGTGTGTGTGTGGTGGAAAGGTAGTGAGAAACTTGAAGGTGTGGTGAGTACAGTTTCAGTAAATAAGGTGTCAAATAATGGAGAAAAAAGTTAAGTACATCTTAGTTTAACCAAACCACTGAGCTGATTAACAGCTCTACTAGGGCTGGCCTGAAGGATTAGACTTATTTTACGTGGCTAAGAACCGACTGCTTACCTAACAATGGGACCTACAGCTTATTGTAGAATCTGAACCACATTATGGCGAGAAATGAATTTCTATCACCAGAAATAAATTCCTCTAATTCTTCATTGGCCAGCCGGAGACTCAAACGCTGGGCCAACAGTGTGCTAGCCGAGAGCTCTACCCAACCCTCCAATGAAGAGCTGTCAATAATTCAGTTAGGAGATATCAGAGGAATACTTACATTGTAGATTTGGAGGAATGGAGTGATGATACTGAATCAGTGGCATTAGTAGGGAGGCACAATGGATTCTCAGAGGCTGGTATGGAGGATAGAAGGGAGATTTATAGGAATCATTTAGGTGAAGCTGACTATACAGAATATAGAGAAGGATTGGGTGAGTTGCTAGCTGAATATGCAGATGTTATAGCCATGAAGGGGGTTAAATTGGGGATAACAAGTGTGTTAGAGCATCAGGTGCAGCTGGAGGAAGGGACTCAACCCACTTTTGTCCCGTCGTTTAGGATACCTTTTAAGATTGGGGAATGGGTGGAGCAAGAGGTTAACAAGTGTGAGGAGGAAGGTATAATTAGGCATAGCTCGTCACCTTTTAATTTCCCATTGTTGGCGGTACCCGAGAGGGATGGTTCCATCTGTGTATGTGTAGATTTTAGGAAATTTGTAAAGTCCCAGCTCAAAGCATTCTCTGTGGAGAACATCCCGTTTTCTGCGGTGCCTTTCCGTGACCTGTGTATATGTTGTCTTTCTAAGCAATCATGTATTATGTACAACTAACAAGTTATTTATTTCATATGTCAGACATTGCTTATCACTATGCACTCTGTATGAACCTGTCCTGTTTTTTAAGGAACTAGTTTGACCTCAGGTCACCTGTAAATCTTTGTACCAGAGGTCTCTGCGAACTACACAGACGTCTGCATCCCGCTTTATAAGCGGTACTTGTCTCCCTGCTCATTATTTCACACCTCTCTCACAAATTGAATGAGAAGACCGTTCCTGATAGGTATCCGGTGGCGTGCCTGCCAGATTTGTTTGTGGAAATTGGGGTTAAGAATATTTATTCATCAGTTGATCTCATGCAAGGGTTTTTGCAGGTGCCACTTGGCGAGAAGAGTAGAAGGTTGATGGCTTTTTCAGTCCCTAAGGGACATTATGAATTTACACAGATGCCTTTTGGTTTGACAGGCAGTCCTGTGACATTTACGAGGCTAGTGAATACTGTCTTGCACGGGTTGTTCGGGAAAAAAGTTTTCGTCTGCACGGACGATAATTTGATTGCTACAGATTCTATAGAGGAACATTTAGAGGTACTTAGGCCCTTAGGAGGCTTAGAATGGCAGGTCTGAAGGTTAAACTAGCCAATGTGATTTCTTGAAGAGATGGATCGTACTGTACGGGACCGCATGGTGGTCCTATGGGCACACGTGCATGTGAGTCAGCCATCGGTCAAAACAAGACAACAAAGCATCCTGCTCTCTCTCTCTCTCTCCCTCCCGTGCGTCAGCGGCGATCGCTCGAAGGAACGCAACTTCTACCATACAGTATTCCTGTCTATTTTCCTCTAACCACTGTTGTCTCGATTCATGTACAATCACCACTACTTGCATTGCCATGCAAGCATTCCGATCATGTACTCATAATGTTCCACCGAATCTTCTGTATCAAACTGGATGTATGTTTCTGTTTGTGAAGACGCCAAACGTCTCTCTATTTCACATATATTATGCTACTGCACTGTATTCATTAATCTGTCTCGAATCTCATGCAAATATTCATATGTGGAATTTCCTGGTCTTTCCATTGATATATGTTTTATCATTGTACGTTTATTATGTCTCTAACAATCACCATCTGTTTGTCTGTCCACAAGCACAGATGTCTGAAACATAATCTCTGTTTTGTCTTGTTTGTGTGTAGAAACTACATTGTGGCTCACACCAGCCAATAAAAACCATGAAGATTCTGTACATGTATTCAGTACGGAACCAGTAATAAACTAGACAACACCCAGCCTTTATGTCACTTAGGACATGTCATTTTGAAAGAAGGTGTGGAGTGAATGATGAAAAAGTCAGGGCTATCACAGATTTCCCTACACCTAGGAATAAGAAACAGATCCGCTCATTCATGGGAATGACGGCATTTTTCCGTAGGTTTGTGAAGGGGTTTTCTACGTCGTCAGCACCTTTGATAGATGTATTGACAGATGATGCACAGTTTTCATGGGGCGAGGCTCAGCAGGCAGCCTTTCTGAGAGTCAAAGGAGGCTTTGATGAGTTCTCCTGTTTTGAGATTTCCTAATTTCTCTTTACCTTTCACATTAGTGACTGGTGCCAGTCAAGAGGGGTTGGGTGCTTGCTTAATGCAGACAATTTGAGGGTAAATTGCATCCGATTGCTTTTTATAGCAGAAAGTTACAACACAGGGGAGTAATGAAAGGTTAACGTCTACTGTAGATAAGGGAGTGTTTGTGGTGGTGTCTAGTTGGGTTCATTTTAAGATGTTGTTAATGGGGAATAAAGTGGAAGTTTTTACGGACCGTAAGCCGTTGTTGGATCTTTTTAATAAGCCAGATCTTTCTCCTAAGAGGACTAGGTGGCTTTTGGATTTTTTGATAAGCCTAGGTATATTCAAGGCAAGCATAATGTCGTAGCAGATGCCCTTAGTAGGAATTTTGTGGACATGGAGGGTGACCATGTGTGTACTGTAACTGGTGGGTATGTACATTGGGATATTAGTTTACTGGAAAAGAAACACAATGAGGATGAGTTTTTAGCAGATGCAAGCTTCAAAATGGTGAGCAGATGCCCTAAGCAGGTTTGAAGTTAGTGGGTAATTTATTGGTGAGGAGAATTAAATACAAGTTGAGGAGTAGTGAGGATAAAAGTGATACATCACAGATTGTGGTGCCGATGGAGTTGAGTCCAGTGGTTTTGGATATTATGCACTGTAAGTTTGCTAGTCCACATGTGGGGATTGAGGAGACATACCAGAAAGTTTGTAATTGATTTTTCTGGAGAAATATGTTTTCTTCAGTGGAGAATTTTGACAGGGGATGTTCTGTGCATAATCCGTGTAAACCAGCGAAGGTTATGTCGTGTAAATTGGGGTCTTTTCCTATCCCTAGTAGGCCTTTTCAGAGGGTGCATATGGATGTGCTTACGAATTTTTTTGACTCGGCGTTTGGATATAGGCATTAGCTGGTGGTAACTGATGAGTCAACAAGGCTTGTGGAAATTTTTCCTTTAAAGACTAAGACAGCAAATGAGGTTGCAGTGACATTTTTTAAGTATATCTTAGTTTAACCAGACCACCGAGCTGATTAACAGCTCCCCTAGGGCTGGCCCGAAGGATTAGATTTATTTTTACGTGGCTAAGGACCAATTGGTTACCTAGCAACGGGACCTACAGCTTATTGTAGAATCCAAACCACATTATAGCGAGAAATGAATTTCTATCACCAGAAACAAATTCCTCTTGTCCTTCACCGGCCGGTCGGAGATTCGAACTCGCGACCACCAGAGTGGTAGCTGAGAACGGAACCCGCTCACCCAGCGAGGAACTAGTGACATTTTAATGGGTATATTTGTAGATATGGGGTTCCTGAGGTTCTTGTTACTGATAATGGGAGGGAATTTGTGAACAGAACATTAGAGCGTCTTGCAGAAGTTATGGCGACACAGAAAGAAAACGTTCTTCCGTATAGGCCTAAGGCTAATGGGTTATGGGTTATGTGAGCGAGGCAACAGAAAGGTGCTCGGAGCCCTTAGAGTTGCAGTGGGTGGTAATGATACTAATTGGGATCGATACATCGACGTGGTGAGACAGTATAAATGCAGTGGTTAGTCAAGTATACCTTAGTGTAACAAGACCACTGAGCTGATTAACAGCTCTCCTAGGGCTGGCCCGAAGGATTAGATTTATTTTACGTGGCTAAGAACCAACTGGTTACCTAGCAACGGGACCTACAGCTTATTGTGGAACCCGAACCACATTATACCAGGAAATGAATTTCTATCGCCAGAAACAAATTTCTCTAATTCTTCATTGGCCGGTCAGAGAATCGAACGCGGGCCCAGCAGAGTGCTAACCAGTAGGCATTATTTGGTTATCCATTTCAGGGTGCATTTGATTTGTTGTCCATACCTTCTCGTTGCGACGATACAATTAGATCGTTAATTGCTACAGCTACGGAGAGGCATGCACGTCTTAGTAGAAGTCTTGAGTCGAAGACACAAGAAATGGTTGAGAGAAGTAATGCGAAATCATTCTGCACAAGAATTGCGGTTGGGGATAAGGTATTTTTGAAAATTAATGTAAAAAATGAATTAAATTATAAATTAGGTCCCGAATTTGAAGGCCCTTTTTGGGTTATGGAAGAGAAAAGAGGAAATAGGTTTGCTGTTCTGGATGAAGATACAGGGATGACTAGATTGACACAAATATCTCAGATCAAGAGCACAACTCATTAATGGATAGAGGTTTGTCTGATTTTTTTTTTGGGGGGGGGCATTTACTATGGTTTTTTTTCTCGTTTTTGTTTCATTGGGGTTAAATAGTTATTTACATTCTTTTTATTCGCTTTGTATTTTTGGAAGTTAAAAGTTATACAGTAGTTCCGTAGAGTTGCATGGACGTTTTGAGGATTTGGGGAAGGCTTATAACATGTCGCAATTTACTATTGAGGGGTTTTGGGATGACTTAGACACTGTAACTTTAATATTGGGAAGGAGACCAATTCTTTCTTTGTTAGGCGGGTTTAAATCTCAGGTGAAAATGGTGATGGCGGTTTTAGAGGACGTTTATTTTCTTGGTGATATTTTGTCTTTGGGGGCATTGGAATCAGTCTTGATGAATGGGGGTTCAATATAGTTTACATTAGTAATGATTTATATAGGTATTTTGGATTGATGAAGAAATATTCGTCTGACAGAGGGTTAACTTTAGGTTTTCCGACGAGTGACGAGGAATAATTTTTATATTAGACCTTTTTCCTTATATTAGTGATTAAGTAAGTATATCTTAGTTTAACCAGACCACTGAGCTGATTAACAGCTCTTTCCTAGATTTACGTGGCTAAGAACCAATTGGTTATAACAATAGTTTAGTGATGTTAGAGGGACTAGACACTATGTATCTAATAGGGGATAAGTTTTAGTTGGTAGCTATTGATTATAGGGACAGGTGTACATTAGACCACTGTAGGTATGTTTGCGATAACTGAGCGTTCAGTGTGAGGAATATAGTTTCAGGGGTTATGAAATTTCGACTGACCCATGACGTGACTGATGAACTGTTCCTATAGACCATTCCCCAAACCCTGCATTGGGGTGTCATTAGAAACGTCTTCAGCAGTTGTGGTCGAGGATGCAGACCGATGAAGCCATGCCACAAAACGATGCCTTCATTTTTTCTAGAGGGGTTCACAGCTTGGATGGAGTGTGCACGGTAGTGGCTACGCAAGTTGCTGGCACGCGCAAGAAGATCTACAACTCATCGGCAAGGATCTTCATGCAGCACGTGCATCAAAAGCACAGGGCTGTGGAATTACGGGGATGGAGACTACAACGTTGCCAACATTACAACAAATGGAATACTTAGACTGTGCTGAACTATTACTGGAGCACAAATTAGTGTTTCCATGCGTCCTTGGTGCTTGATTTATAATTATTACAGTTATGTTGAAATATATTGAAAAAGAAATATCTCTTTCCCAAGACGCGCCTACTTCCTGTGTTTGCTCGAAGGTGTCATCACCAGTCGGTCACTGTTGTTAACACCTCGTGGACAATTAGCAATTCGGTGAAAACCCTTTCTTGTGGAAACGACACCATGTGGTATCTTATGCCATGCCTTTATAACATGAAGCAATATTCGATCCACACTGCATCAGAAAGTTTGTTCTGGAAGCTTCTATAGCATGGCTGGAAAGGGGCAGTTATTAAGGAACCAATCATTTTGCAGAAAATCGAAAAACTCCTTATATGGGGATGACGATTGTCTGTTGTCATGAGCTCCGCCCATACGGTGGTATATAAGCTTCTAGAAGAGACTTCCCAAGACAGAGACAGAGAGGGCAATCAGAGGTGGGACATAAAAATCTTGTTTGCCCGAAAACGAAGAGGAGTAGCCCTTCCCTTCAGAGAAGTCTCTTACTTTTCTCCATAAAAATCAGGTGTTCTGCCTACAACCAGAAGAAAGTAGCCAGCCCTTCCTGCTTGTGGATGAGAAGTCCCTAAGCTCTTCCATGCCTGAGACAAGGTGCAGCGAGCCAGCCCAGTGATGAAGAAGAGTAGTCAGCTCTTCCTGCTTGTGTGGAAGAGAAGTTGCTAAGCCCTTCCTGCCTGTGACAAGGTGGAGTAGTCAGCCCTTCCTGCCTGTAGCAAGGACGAGTCGGCAGCCCTTCCTGCCCTCCATTTGCACAGTCTCCAGGTCCTTGGAGAAACAGCATTTACTGCCTCATCCTGAAGACATCCCTTTTGTGATGTCTACGAGCCCGTGTTCATCGCACCAGCAACATCTCAGCTGAATTCCCAGCTGCCGAAGGGAAACTCACCAACTCACCATTTAAGTATTAAGAGCGCTCTACCTTGCAACCTGTTCCCCCTATCTATAACTGCTTAGAATTGTTTTGTTCAGTGTTACATAGAATGAGAGAGAGGGGAAACAACATTTCACTTTCTTTGTAAATAAGGTTGTGAAAAAATGTGTTGTAGCATTGTTTGAGTTTCCTTTTATATTCACTTCCCATATTTCAATTGCTGGTGTTGAAAAATTATTGTTTAGAGTTTGAAAGAACCTGCAACGATTCTTAGATCATGACAGCGTTGTTTTTAAATGCAAGAAACCTTGCTGCCTCAAGGGGAAGCAGGTTCCACAAATCTGTATGCCTGTTAATCATGAGTCTGGACCGTAGAAGTGAATAAGTGTGGCCCGTGTCGGGGGCCACCGTTAGTGGTGGACCAAGCTCCTGTTAAGTATACTGTATATGGAGATATTTGTAACATACGAACGCTTGCCGTGTTTAGTGATTTTGCAGATGCCTTTGGTGTTTATTCAGCGACTAGCGTACAGTGACTTTTGAGATTCAGCTGTGTCAGTCTTTACGAAGGCGGTTGGAGAAACCATGGAGATTCTGTCCACATGAGAACATTAGTAAATTCAGCAATTGATCGATTGGTGACCTGAACATTGTTCGGAGGGCGCTCGGATACAGCGTCACGTATCAGCGATGGAAATTTCCTTCATTAAGGCATGGAATCTTTTGGTCCAGCTAAGGTCGGATTCTGGAGTTAGTAAATGGAAATATAAGTGTACAGTAATACCTCTATCTTACACAATTTGAGTTGCGCGAATTCACAGACACATGAACTTTTCATTGGAACCTAATTGTCATATGCGATTTTTTCATAGACATGTGACATATGCGATTCCTTGAGAGAGGAGAGAGAGAGAGAGTGAGAGATAAGGGTTGTCCTTGCTGAAGAGAGTGAAGTTATTTATCAATTATTACGGAGACAGAGAGAGAGAGAGAGAGAGAGAGAGAGAGAGAGAGAGAGAGAGAGAGAGAGAGAGAGAGAGAGAGAGAGAGAGAGCAAAGTTACTACTCATACGTCAAAGCAAATACGTATTAAAGTAGCAAAGAGAGAGAGAGAGAGAGAGAGAGAGAGAGAGAGAGAGAGAGAGAGAGAGAGAGAGAGAGAGAGAGAGAGAGAATGTTTACATCACAGCTGTTTTGTGATTTTGATTTATTTTATTTTATTTTAACTAAAGTATGCTAGTATCATACAATATTTACGTACAAAAATAAAAATACAAATTTTACTTATAAAAGCATGAAAACTTAAATAATATGTCAAAAATTAAACATAAACACTTCTGCAGGGTTTCTTAAGGATTTTGCTAATGTGTGTCTGTGAAAAAACCACGCATGTCAATTAGTTAGGTTCCAATGAAAAGTTTGCGCACTGTGTAAGATCGAGGTATTAATGTGTGTGTGTGTGTGTGTGTGTGTGTGTGTGTATATATATATATATATATATATATATATATATATATATTTATTTATTATATATATTTAAATTCATATAAAATTCATATGTGATTACAGAGAGAGGCTGAGAGAGGCATTGAGGGAAAGACTGAGGGAGATTTTCAGGGAGATTTTGAGAGAGATTGAGGGAGAGAAAAAGGGAGATTGTCCAATTAGTGTTGTTGTACTACCTTAAGAAAGAGAACATGGCAGCTAAGGCCTGAGTGTCAACGCCTCTTCATTAGCAGGCATACTCTTCGTCTATCGAGGTAGACGGGAGTTTGGTCCAAGTGAGAGCTCACAAGTCAGGGCATCGTCCCACCCCTTGCATTCCAGAAGAACCTGTCAGTTCGGCAGGTATTACAAGCGGGCATGCGGCCCCACCGAACCACATTCACCTTCTTCTACCTATGGGATGTTGCCCACAAGTCCTTGGACACATTTTCCTTGGGTCCTGTGGTGACTGCACAAGAAGCTGTGCAGCTCGTCTGGCTCCCCTAAGGAGATAGGTAGCATCTCATATATGGTGTTTGTTAAAGCAAGAGAGAATGTGGGTGAGCGACTGGTCTCTTCCCTTTCTCTTTTACCTTTCTCTCTCGTAGGGCAGAGAGACAGGCAGCGAGTTGTCACATGCTGGACGGATGAGTTATGCAGGTGAGTGCGCAACGGGGGCACCCTGTCTTTCATCTTTTAGTAGAATGATTAGATGCATGTCCCCCTCTCTCTTGACAAGGGGAGAGAGGGATTGACAGTGACAACAACCCGTTGGTTTTTACTAGCAACTTCTATTGTCTCCACAACTGTTGGGTTCATCCACGCCTTCTTCAAGGCAATCATGCACTCATTACATTAAGTCCAGAGGTCTAGCAGCTGCAAAATCTCATATGTCCAACAAGCTAGAGGTGTGGGATTCCTTCCTCAGCTCTGCCAGACCAGGAAGGTATTCCCCAGGTGGGTAGAACTAACCAGTTGGTCCAGAGAATCGCCCTGACTCCCCCAACCAATAGGTAAGTCTCCTAAGTAAAGAATGAAGGTTTATATTCACGTAGGAACAAAAACCAAAGTTTTAAGTAATTTGTATTTTTCCTAACATACAAACCTGAAGGTCTTTACATTTACAGTCCACCTCAGCCACCCCTCATTCTGGTACCCGGGCCAAAAGGCAAAGTGGAGTACAGACTGATGAGTGGGCAGGGCTTCCCACCTACCATCGGTAGTTGATAAGCGAGACTGGAAGTTTAACGCCCATTCCAGCTCGCGTCTGCAAGCTAAATCCCTCAGTAAAGAACTTCAGGTTTGTATGTTAGGAAAACTACAAATTAATTTCATAAAAATCGGCTAGTTTGAGCCCATCCTTTAGATGACAATAGTATTCCTGTGATTTGGAAAATGTAGTATTATTCCTTTCTAGGAAAGGCTCTTGAAGAAAAATTATTTCTCAGGTTATGAGAAAATCTGTTTGATTTTATTCAGTACAAGTCCACTTAACGGTAGTTGTTATAAGTAAATAGTACACCATATACTGATACTACTTCAATGCCTACTTGAAATGGTAAAGAGTTAGTTGCAAAAATGTCCAGGGTAGGGTTTATTGATAGGCCAACATCGTGGTGAGAGTGTACAAAAATAAGTGTACAAAAATACAGTTGGTTTGATACAAAACATAGGAGCATGTTGTCTTATCACGTGCTGTGAGGTCATTCAAATAGAATCTGATACTGCACATGAGAAACTTAAGCAATACTGTTCCATCACTAGGGCTTACAAACAAGGCTCGCAAAACAGTCACTGGTTTCTTTACTTACTGGACTAAGTGAGGACTAATGACATAAATGTCCAAGAGGGCCAGGAGAGATGAGTGGGGGAGGGCTGAACAAGGGTTTATCTGTTCAGGAGCTTTCACAGCTGCTATTGGCTAAGAAGCAAAAATGTCATTACACGTCATTTCTTTTATTACTTTTGAGTGGCCGAGTGTCATGACTATGTCACAGAAGTTTCCATCTCTCGTTGGCTGCCCGCGTTTGTCTCTCACTCTCACTCTCTTCCATTTCCCCCCCTCTCATTGATGACTCCAAAAGTTACTATGAATTTATGACTGTTACATTTATGAACAAAATAATTTTATATAAAGTAGGGGCTTTCCTCAAGTTGCAATACCAGTGAACTGAAAAGCTTCAAGAACACATTACGAAATAACATATCAGTATAAACTGCCCAGTCATGTTGCATCAAAACTTTTCTTACTTATCAGTGTCTGCCCTTGCATGTATATATATACACCATGTATGTGTTTAAGTACACATATGTATCATACTGAAGTCAATTACAACACACAATTTATATGGTATGGCATACAAAACTCTAGGAATCCTTCCTTGATCAAACCCCTTATAATCACCTTCAACTCAGGCAACTGTATATCATTGGTTGAAACCTTGGGGAAACATTTAATGCAATATGTTTAATGTAAAATACAATTATATCAATCACACTTTATTATGGGACATTAACTTGTAATTGTATGATCATACACAATGCAACAGAAAGGTAGTAACCAGATACCACAATATTGATAAAATTGGTTGCAGAAGAGTAATTTACATGTAATCAACAAATCAACTGAACTTTTTACTATGTCAATTTAATTGCATACTAATGCACTTGAAGTTATGGCCTGCCAATACAACACAAACAAAAGACTAGGCACTGCTTCAGTTCTTGTTCACTGTTCATTCAGTCCCAACCGTTAAATGAGAATGCATCGGGGGCAACAGTTACTTCGTACCCATATAAGTCAAGGAGACAACAAAATGATCAGGTATTCCATTCAGATTTCGTCTGCCGCTCATTCAGTTGTAACTGTTTCAAAACTGCTGTACGTGATATCTGTAAGTCTGTCTCTTTCTTCACTCCGCAGGTTTAAAAGCAATTGTTACCAATTTAGGCACGTGAAGTGCAATCTTTCCTTTAGCCTTCAAAGGTAATGTCAATTGCAGTCTTGCAACTCTCTCTCACTTTTGCCAGCAATCAAGGATTGATTTATGGAACACACCTAAGAGAACTCACCAGATGTCACCTTGTTTCTACAAGTTGCTACATACAGTACGCGATAAAGTTAATAACCTTTAATGGAATGTACTTTATACAATTGCGTCAATCAGTATTTTCAGTATAATGGGCGCAATACATATTTAAAAGTCGTTTCAACCAATAATATACGATAGCCTAAGCTCTCGTACTTACTGTAAATTTTTTATGCCACACCAAATAAGTAACAACAATGCTGTAATACATCTTTAATAAGATTTGAATGAAATGTTTATTAGATTTTCAATGTGGAGGTGAAAAATGCAATACAAAATAGTACCTACTCTCAATATCAAATAAGCATGTGTTGACATTCATGTATGTATATACATGTGCATGTACATACATGTATGCATTATGATACTGTGCATTAGCATATTTTTTCTCCAAGGGTTATTCTTTAAAAAAAAAAAAAGATATTCGGTTCTAGAAATGTGATCAGGTATGAGAGAGAGAGAGAGAGAATTTCAACGTTAATTTTTGTATACGTTTATTCACTGAGTAGTACTGAACAGTTTGATTTTCATTATGTGTGCGGTATTATAGTGTATTCTGTATTGTTTATAAGCATATACTGTACAGTACTGTAGTCACAAAACAGGCAAAAAAAAAAAAAAAAAAAAAAAAAAAAAAATAGGGTACAAAATGAAAATTTTCATGATATAATTAATTATGTGGATACTTACCTACTGTTCAAGTTAGCTTATATCTTTGCGCAATTAGGTGCGATTGGCATACAAAATAAAAAAAAAATATAAAGCTTGGCTAACCCACCAAGACTGTCTCCGCAATCACCTGTTTCCCAGCAGGTGGCGCTGGAATGTTTACGTTCGTCAGAATTCTTCGTGACCACCCACTAAGATGTGGGTTTCCACTTTAACAGTAGGTAAGTATCTAGATAATTAATTTTATCATGGAAATCATCATTATTTGGAATGAATCTTCCCTACTGTTACAGTCAGCTGACTACCACATTGAAGGAGGATGGTGCGTTCGTGTGGATGACATAATGCATGAACAGAAAACAAGCACAGTAATGTACAGGAGAAAATAAGCCAGAAATAATTAAAATTATTAATGTCACGCCAATGCCACCTGATGGGAAACAGGTGATTACAGAGACAGTTCTAGCAGGTTAACCAAGCATTATTTTTGCCTGCCAATCGCACCTAATGGCGCGAATATATGAGGTGACTTTAACGGTAAGAATAATTCCAAACAATTGACATTTTACAACCATGAAGAATTTTTTTTTACCATATCCACAAATTTCCAATCTCCGCTAGAGCACTGGATATATTAGAGCGGATACCTGAGGGTTTACTGTAAATGTAGTTACTTTCCAGTATGAATTCTCATATGAATTATACGATGCTTCTGGATTATGGTTTCCCAAATCCTTGCACATGAATGCTTCTTTCAAGTATGAATTCTCATGTCTTGTGAGAGTAATTTTAATGGAAAAAATCTTCCTATATTTCCCACATAAGAGGCTTTTCACCATTATGGCTTATCTATGTCATGTAAGATGATGTTTCCTTGAAAATGCTTTCCAATATGAACTCTCATATGGCTTGTAAGGGTAATTTACCCAAAAAATGCTTTCCCACATTCCTTGCACAAGAATGGCTTC
The DNA here is from genome assembly GCF_040412425.1 of Macrobrachium rosenbergii. NCBI lineage: Eukaryota > Metazoa > Arthropoda > Malacostraca > Decapoda > Palaemonidae > Macrobrachium > Macrobrachium rosenbergii. The sequence continues at coordinate 1,440,550 of NW_027100730.1, forward strand.
ACTCCAGTATGAAGTCTCATATGATCTATAAGAATATGTTTCCTGGAAAATTCTTTCCCACATTCCTTGCACATGAATGACTAAACTCCAGTATGAATTCTCATATGATCTGCAAGATTATTTTTCCTAGAAAATGCTTCCCCACACTCCTTGCACATGAATGGGTTCTCTCCAGTGTGGATTCTCATATGAACTGTAAGATCTGGTTTCCTGGAAAATGCTTTCCCACACTCCTTGCATATGAATGGCTTCTCTCCCGTATGCATTCTTATATGAACTGTAAGATCTGGTTTCCTGAAAAATGCTTTCCCACATTCCGTGCACATGAATGGCTTCTCTCCAGTATGAATTTTCAAATGACGTGTAAGATCTGGTTTCTTGGAAAATGCTTTCCCGCATTCCTTGCACATGAATGGCTTCTCGCCAGTATGAAGTCTCATATGAACTGTAAGATTTGATTTACTGGAAAATTCTTTCCCACATTCCTTGCACATGAATGGTTTCTCTCCAGTATGAAGTCTCATGTGAACTGTAAGACTTTGATTCGAGGAAAATGCTTCCCCACATTCCTTGCACATGAATGGCTTCTCTCCATTATGAATTCTCATATGATCTACATGATTTTGTTTACTGGAAAATGCTTTCCCACAATCCTTGCACACGAATGGCTTCTCTCCAGTATGACACCTCATATGAACTGTAAGACTTAGTTTCCAGGAAAATGCTTTCCCACATTCCTTGCACACGAACGGCTTCTCTCCATTGTGAATTCTCATGTGACGTGTAAGATCTTGTTTCCCCAAATAAGCTTTCCCACATTCCTTGCACATGAACGGCTTCTCTCCATTATGATTTCTGATATGACGTGTAAGAGCTTGTTTCTGGGAAAACGCTTTCCCACATTCCTTGCACATGAATGGCTTTTCTCCAGTATGAATTCTCATGTGAACCGAAAGATTTGATTTCCTGGAAAATGTTTCCCACATTCCTTGCACGTGAATGGCTTTTCTCCAGTATGAATTCTCATATGATCTGTTAAATGCTTCTTCTTGGAAAATACTTTCCCACAATCACTGCATAGGAATGTTTTCTCTTTGGTAGGATTTGCGATATGACTTTTAAGATTAATTTTCTTGTACAATGCTTTCTCACAGTTAGTGGATCTGAAAGGCTTCACTCCATCGTGTTTATTCCTTCTCTTCCGTTTTACTTCCTTTTTGCGAGTTACTGGGCCTTTTTCTTTCACTACTGAATTAATTTCACATGCAGATTCATCATCTTCGTTAGACTCACAGAACACCTCTAGCTCTGCTTTGACGACCGACAACGGATCCAGAGGCAAAAAGTTACCATCACTGGTTTCACTAAAGGCAGCCACGTTGCTTTTTTCTTGATTTACGGAAGAGTGTGATAATTCATCTTCAGTTTCACTTTTCAAAGGAAATTCTAAAGAATGTTCTGGATTCATTTTAGCCTTTTGTCCTTCAGTGTTCATTATATCTTTCCGCCAGTATGGTACAGGCTGAAATCCAAGCTCTGCACTTCATACCCTTGGACCTTGTGCATGCTACTTCCTTTGCAAAGCACCAGCATCCACTTTCAGCTCAGGCGTCACGCTGTCACACTATCCAGTATTAGATTTTCATTTCTTTCTGAGCAGCGTTATTTAAGATTCTGCTTGTGACTTTCATACAGGTTGTAATACCAAAAGCTCCCTGTATTACTGCATCAAACACTTCTTCATCAAACAGAACCACTTTAAAATACATCGACCCCTTTATATTTTCAGTGAATACGTAATGACATGCAAGAATGATACATAACACTGTTCTGTAATGACAATATGTTCAACTGACAACTCTTAACACAGAATTGTTTGCAAATGATCATCCAATGAATCTGTTAAAAATTAAGCACAATAACTTCAGGACAACAGCCAGATTTCATTGCTGATGAATGAATCTGGCATTCAGAAGAGATTTTATTTGTTGTTGTAATTTTCAAAGTAAGAGTACAATAATTCAGAGTTGTCTCTTGTACTCTGAGAGCTGCTATTGGTAATGTTGCACGTAGTACCAATAAATACACATGCATTCCCAAAATCTTGAAGCTTAAAACTGATGAAGGTTCTTCTGGGGGAGAATCTGAAATCAAAGAATGCAACACAGAGTTAGGAAACGATGCCAGAACTGAAGCAAAATAATAAACCAAATTTAATTCAGGTTCCTATAAAGGTCTCCGGCCAATTAACAAGGTGTGCGTTTGACAGTATCCAAATATTAAAACAATCTAACCAAATGCTGTCCAGTCCAGAACAGCATCAAAACATTCCTGAGGCAACAATAGATTAACAGTTAATATTGACTCCCACCCTCTCACATCTGTAAACCTTCTTAGCTTAACATTACAGTACAGGCAGTTCCCCGTTTACGACGGGTCCGGCTTACGATGCTCCAAGGTTACGACGCTTTTCAAATATATTCATCAGAAATTATTTCCCAGTTTACGACGCATGTTCCGGGGTTACGACGTGTCGTACACCGATCCGATGGAAGAAATATGGCTCCAAAACAGCAGAATAATAAAAAGTTGGAGGTTTTTTTATGAAAAACTCAATAAAAATGCAGTTTATGTCGTTTTCAATACACCCAAAGCATTAAAAGTAAGGTTTTCTTAGGATTTTTGCAGATTTTTGATGATTTTTCGGTTTACGATGCGGCGTAAAAACGGAACCCCCACCGTAAACCGGGGGCTGCCTGTATTACTTATGAACATCTCCTTACTAACAAATCCAAGGCCAAGAATACAAAATGCAAGAGACCAGCATAAGAATTTTGTGGGGTAACAGCAGGGAGGGTACAATATACAGTAAATGCTTAATTATATGTGATCCAGTTATACATAACACCATATTATCCACAGATACAGTAGACCAGGGGTTTTCAACCTGGGGTACGCGTACCCCAGGGGGTACGCCAAGGGTCAGTTAGGGGGTACGCTCTCCCCACGGGTGTTAGGGTTAGGGGCCTGGCCGCCCACTGACTGCATAGCCACAGCTAAATAATTATCAACAATTTTCTTTATTTTTATGGAATTCTTTGTGTTTACAATATTGTTGGTTATGTCAGGAGAGTTGCGTACTTACTTCCCTTCAGTACAGTACTTGCAGACATACACAATGGAATGTTCTTCTGCTTTTGTTTTGTTTTCTACTCTATACAAAGTAATGGGGGTACATCACTGACATTAAAAATACCCAAAATGGTACGTGGGGAGAAAAAGGTTGAAAACCCCTGCAGTAGACAATAAGAAGAAAAAATAGTAAGGGTGAGTTGAGTAGTAATTTCAAGAGATGAAAGTTTTCACATTAGTTTCACCGACTGTTACTGTAGATACAATACACGAGTAGCTATTAAGACCAAAAGCACTGATGACAGTCTTGGAAAGGTATGCGTTGCTATATTTCCTCAAACATGACACATTTTTTTCAGTCTTCCGAACCACAGCTTTTTATGAAGGAGTTATCTTTCAGTGCAAGTTGGAAATGGGTTAACTGGTGGTTAAGAACTTCTTCTTCTGGCCTGACGAACGAAGAGGGGTGGTTGCAATGGGAGATATGATATAAAGTCTTGGTTTTTATACCAACAAAAATTTCATATTACAATATTTCCTCGATTCTTGTATCCATATCCACTGTTTGCACCTTGGCAGTGTCCACATTTAACTCCAGCCCACCAAATTCTACATGAATGTATACATACATAAAATGGTTACAGTTAAAAGCCTTTTCGTCTTCAATGCAGCAGGGATGGAAAGCTACAAAGTCTTAAAGTAATTTGTATTTTTCCTAACATACAAACCTGAAGGTCTTAACATATGGATATAATTGCAGTGTGAGCTGAGAGAACAGGTGTTTAACTTTATAAAAAGGTGGTTAACTACTGACGGTAGGATGGGAGGCCCCCCCATCCCCGTTATGCATTCGCTTTACCTTTCGGCCCAGGTAGCAGAATGAGGGGCGGCTTAAGGTGGGCCATTTATGTAAAGACCTTCAGATTTGTACGTTAGGAAAAATACGAATCACTTAAAAAATTTGTAGGTTTTTTCTACATGAATACAAACCTTCGGTCTTTACATATGGAGCTCTCTTCTTGGTGGGAGGATTCTGAGTAAATCTCTGAACTGACTGGTAGTTAGACTCACCTGGTCACTTAGAGCAGAGGAAGGGGTGCCGTGCCTCTGACCTGTTGAGCATATGTGATGTTCAACTGCAAGATTTCTGGGCCTATTGAATGAATGGGTATGTCTGACAGCTCCTATAGAATAAATAGTATATAGTTATGGAGCATTGAAATGTATGTCATATGATCCTTGATGGAATGTGCGACAGTGTTAAGCATGTTTAAGAAATCCTGGGGCGAGATAAACACTTGTGCCAGCATATACCAGGCTGTCTGTAAACTGTAGTTCTCACGATGTGTGAAAGGAATTTGGGTCTTGGAAATCTAGGTGCCTCACGTAGGCCAGAGTGTTAACCCTGTTGTCCTATATTGTGTCACGGGAACTCCACAATGCAGTGGCGGGAGAATGTTCTAGAATTATGTGTGCGTAAGTCCGCTTAAAAAGGGGTCATTGAGGTATAATATATTTGAATCTCGAGTACGGGTGAATTATTCGGGCCGTAACTTGAATTGGTGAACGTTCTGCCTGGTGAGGGTGCTAGACTTTTGCCAGTAAAGAAGGATTTGTTAGTGGTCACATGTCAAAGGAATTTCTGACATATAACTGTGACTTCAGTCATGACAGACTTTGACATCATTTTTGAGAGTATGTAAACTGGTGTCAAAACGTATTTACCAGTCCGAGAGTTTGATTTTTCATTTACTTTTTTTGCCAGAAGTTAAAGACAGTCTTTGGCCTTCTCTCCTTTAATTTTGCTTTTGTTTTGTCATGTTAAGTTTGGGAATAAAAACTGTATTTTTGTAGAACGTGAGTTTTGTCTAGCCTTGGTTTAATTTGAGCTATGACATGAGAGAGAGAGAGGGGTAGGAGATGAACACTGACATTCCTAGGTTGACTTCGATGAGCAGGGATGACGATGTTGACTTTAAGGGTAGGTTGTTTCTTGTCCTTTGAGATTTAGGATTTTGGTTAAGGAAGAAGTCGGGAGAAGGATAAAACATATGTATAGTGTCACTGATTCGAAAAGAGCTTGGATGAACCCATAGCGTTGGAGGCTCCTCTCTCCCCTTGCTAGACAGAGGGGAAGGACTTCCTTCTCTTAATGTACAGACTTATAGATTACAGTACTCAGGTACGTAGCTCACCTGTATCGCATGCCCATCCAGCACGTGACGGTTCGCCATCCATCCCTCTGCCCTATGGGCGGGGAAGGGTATAAAAACCGAACACCGTAGGTGAGATGCTACCTGTCCCTCTAGGGGGAGCTGGGAGAGCTACACAACTTGTCGAGCAGCCATCACAGGACCCAAGGAAAAAGTGTCCGTGGGACCCATGGGCAATGTCCTGAAGGTAGAGGGATGTGAATGTGGTTTTTCGTGACCACACTCCCGCCCTTATTACCTTTGTAACCAACAGGTTCTCCCTGAATGTGAGGGATGGACCAATGTCACTGACCTCATGAGGTGTGCTCAGAACATACTCCTGTCTACTCCTTCAGATGTAGAATACATTCACTTGATTGTCTCACAAAGCCAGAAAGAAATCATGCTCTTGAACACTTCTTTCTTGGTCGGACCAGTGCTAACGAAGATCCGTTGACACTCAGGTTTGAGATGTAGAGTCCTCTTAAGATAGTACCACAGCACTCTAACTGGACACAGTAGTATCAAGTCACAATCACCACCAACCAGGTCCTTTAGGGAGGGACTTGAATCTGGTGTCAGGGACTGAAGGATTCTGAGTCTTTGCTACGAATTCGAGCATGACAAATCCCTACTCCCTGAGTGCTGGCATTGAAGGCCATGTGGCTCACCAACTCCCTTGTCGATACCCTCTCTTCCTGGTCGTGTAGAGCAAAAGAAAGAGGACAACCAGGGACACAGTCTTGAGAGTCAGATCCCTGTCCGATGACTTTTGTAAGGGAGGTCGAGACTGTTTGAAGCTTCTCATCATCACATAGCTCTCTCATGAGTAAAGGATATGGATGCCCTTCAAGAGGACTTGGTGGGGGCAGTTGAACACATGGGATGTTCAATTGTCTTCTATATCACGACAAGCCGAGATAGAGAGAAGCCTCTCTCGGCGAGGAGGGACGAGGAAGTCCGCTACCTGCAGCAGAATAACTCCTACTGGACAGTAGAGCTAGCAGGTCTGGATACCACTTGGCATGTGGCTACTTAGGAGCCACCAGGATTGTCCTGTGATTCGGGGTGATCGTGATCCTGATAATTACCTGATGAATCAGACAAAACAGAGAAAAGGTGTAGACCTCGAGATTGTTCCATGGGTGTTGGAAGGGGTCTTCTATAACCACCTATGGTTCAGGAATGATAGAACAGAACCCAGCAGCTTTTGTTGTGTCTGGTTGCAAAGAGACCTATCATTGGGAGGTCCCAAAGATTGGAAATCTTCCGCTATGTCTGGGTGTAGGGGTCATTTCCCTATCACCTGACCACAGTGACTGAGCTTGTCTGCCATAACGTTCCAGTTCCCGGGAATATACCTGGCTGACAGCTCTATCGAGTGTGCTACTGCCACTCATGCACCTAAATTGCTAACATGTGGAGCTGAAGGGAAACCAGTTTAGCCCCTGCTCGTTAACGAAAGCTACTACCGTGGTGATGAGGGTACTGTTGCTCATCAACACCACATAGTGCCCCATCACTCGATCCCGAAACTCATTGGGCTAAAATGCTGCCTTGAGCTTCAGAATAGTGATGTGGAAGTGTCTGTTGTCACTGCCAAGCTGGGTATTCCTCTCGAGACAGGAATAATTGCATTGTCTCTGAACTTGTTGATACTCGAGTCTGAGGGGTAGACTCATTTCAACATGCCCAGATACTTACGCTCTGCTTGGTGTGAGATCAGACTTCTCAACATTGAATGGGACTGTCAGGTCACAACAAAATTCGAAAAGTCAGTCTCTGTATTGGAGCAACTAGAGGATAAGCATTTGAAAATCTGCATCCTAAAGTCCACTGAAAGCATGAAGTCGAACTCCCTCATGGCATCGAGTACTGACTGTACCGTTTCCATCTTGAATCATGTCTGGTGAACAAATCAGTTCATGGGAGGAAGGTCTATGACTGGCCTCCACACCTATTGTCTTCTCTACAAGAAAAAAATTATCTGTCCTGACTTCTACAGCACCTTCTACAGCAACACCTTCACCTCTCTACAGCGCCTTCTACAGCAACACCTTCACCTCTTCCCATAGGATGAGGTTCATTGGTGAGCCAGGAAACGCAAGTCTGGAAGCAGAATGGAATGTTGGTGAGGGGTGGGGGAACTCAAAGGTTTCTGCTCGGTATCACTGCCATGTTGCCCGATGGCTTGGCAGGTACTAGTGTCCTTCCTCTCCTCTTACCCTTGACCCCTTTCCCAGGCCGGGCAGAGAGTTGAACGGAGCGCTGCTGTGCTCATTTCCTAGCAGAGGCAGAAGACTGGGTGTTTTTGCATGAACTCTTGGAAGTCTGAGACTTCCTAGGACCCAAAGAGGAAGAGCCAGCCTGACTTGCAGTGTCACGTGAAGACCCAGAGGTCTTGACCACTGCCTGGTGAAAAGCAGAAATATAATTTCAATCCTTTGCCTGTCCACCAAGGTGTCCACTTCTCCTCTAGGGAAGAGGGAACCAGAACCAAGGACCGGAACATTCGAGTGCCAATGCCGACTCGGAACCGACAAACGTGGTGACTTGAGTCAAGACAGTGTCTCTTCTGAACACCAGGTTTGCCCACAGATTAACTGTCTGGTTGGCTAGGTAGGAGATGACTCTACCACCAGACAACGTCAGACTCCTAAAAGAGGCTTCTTCCTCGGAATTATGAGACCCGAAGAGGAAGAAGTGATCTTGGCCACTGCAAGAGACAAAAGGTTTATTCAGGAGACCATCTGGAATGCTGCCATGGCAGTCTATTCCATTGCCGCTGCTTCCCTGAGACAAGGAAATTCCTCTGCACGGAGGCAGTCCAGTGACAGACCCAGGCACAGGCAAACCAGGTCCAGGTCAACCTGTTTGGTCAGCAAAAGGACTCTCCGAAATAAAGAAGTGTTCCTCTGGTGAGTGAGAGGTTGGGGAAGTGTCTTGCACGATGGGCTAAACTTAAGTGAATTGTCGTGTTCATATGCAAGAGAATTCACCTGGCCCAAGACCTCTTTGGTAAGTCATGACCATGGCAAGCCTATCGAGACTTTGGGTTCCTTTTGGGGTCTCCAAAAGCTTCAATGATTGAAGAACAGTCTACGGTGAATGCCATGGTCCTTTCCTCAAGATTGTTAAACTGTCGTATCAAACAGATGATCTCCATCGCTGGTGATTTCTCTACCACTTGAGCATGTGACCAGTCTGGTCTGCTGACTGAATCCAGGCTGTATGATTCATGGCCGGGAAGGGATGGGGGCATGACACATTCCTGGCCCTGAACCCTATACAGCACCTCTCTGATCCTCGGTTCCAGGAAAACTGCGAGGAAGGGGGACAGGTGAGAGGTACCTAGTACCCTTACCGTACCTGCCAGAGGCCGAAGCCCCAGCGGACGAGTGAGGCCGTGGGTGGTCGTCAATCCATGGTGACAACAGCAGTATGGGTCTGGGAGAGCGCTCCTGTTCAAGCAAACGTGGACGGGGGCTGTCCCCGGGAGAGGGATCCCATTCACGTGAGCGTGGACGGGGGCCTGCCTGAAGACGAGCTACAGTTTCTTTGAAGTCGAGGCCTCTACAGCAGAAGAAGATTGGGTAGGGCTTTTCCTAGGTGGACGGATCGATAGGCCAGCGCCCCCATTCCGGGATTGTTCTCTAAATTCACTCTCACTGGGTAGGGCCAGGGTCTGTAGACCAGGGACCTCACCTGACTGGGGAGGCTTTCCAAGCCAGTATCGCTGTACCGGGGGTCTGTGGAAGCATGGTTGGCGGTTACTCTCAGGCCAGCTGGATGAATCAAGAGCTGCAGAACTGACAGTTTTGTTAGTGAGACATCCCGTTCTCCGTGGGAGAAGGCTGGCCGTCAGAAGTCCTACAGGACTTCTACGGCTGGGAGAGGCAGCCTCCTTCTTCCTCCACTCACTAGCTTTGGAAGAAGGGGAGGAGATGATAGCACACGACGAAGGTGGAGGTGAAGATGACAATGATTTCTTATTCTCTTCTTCAACTTCCACCCTTACACATCTAGAAAAAAACTTCCAGGACCGGAACTAACGTCAGCAACAGTAGAAGGGCACTTACTGGCCTGGGAAGGTGATTCCCAGGACCAGTACTGGTGTCATGGGGGTCCGTGGAACCCCACGCAGCGGTAGAAGGACCCTTACTGTTCTGGGAAGGTGAACTCTCAGGGCAGGTACTGGTGACATGGGGTCCGTGGACCCAGTGCACCTGTTGCTCTCGTGACATGTGAACCCCATGCCTACAGACAGATCAGGAGAGAACCGAGGATCCCTTGGCTTTTTCCCTGGAAGAAGGTTGATTGCAAGAGGCCCTACAGGCCTTCTTACAGGAGGGAAAAGCAACCTCCTTCTTCCTCCACTCTATCCAAGTACCGGGAGATTTGGAAGAAAGGAAAGGGGTGACAGCACACAATGAAGAAGAAGGCGAAGGTGGCGATGATAATTCTCAATTCCTCTTCTTCAACTTCTACTGCTGGTCCAGCAGTATTCCAGGGACCCCTACACCATTCCCATGCAGGAACGGGCGTGAGGGAATAAGCACGTTCACTCTCTCTCTCTCTCTCTCTCTCTCTCTCTCTCTCTCTGGGTTGGGACAGAGTCCATAGACCAGGTACCCTCACTGGTCTGGGAATGTGACTTCCCATTACCAGTAACTGTCACAGGGGTCTGTGGAACCCCACAGCTTCCATGCATTGGGGTCTGTGGGACCCCACACAGCGGTTGCTTCTGTGCCCGCAGACAGATCAGAATACCAGTGCAATAGGCAACAGAAGTTGCAATACCATAGGTACAGGCAGTCCCCGGTTATCGGCGATCCGGTTTTACGGCAGTTTTCAAAACTATTCATAAAAAATATGTTTTTTTTATGGCGCGACATCCGGTTATGGGCGCCGAAAGTGCCAAAATATTCCGCACCGTGGCTTATGGTGCTATGTTCTGCTTATCGGTGCCGATGTCGTTATCAGCACCATAGGAGACACCCCCGGGCAGTAGACAGGAACTTGTTTCTGAGTGTATTGTAACGGCACTTGACAGGAGAACGACCTGCCCACTGCCTGGGTCAATTGCACATGCGCGCGGCGGAGGAATACCAAACAACCCACAGCCTCAGAAAGCAAGTTTTCATCAATCTGTGTGTGCCTTTCATTGAGGCAAGTAAAGCTGCTGCTATTGCCGCCGTAACGAGCTTTATGGTTTCATCATGGGTCCCAAATGCCAGAATCCTGCATCTGATGGAAGTGCCAGTAAGAAAAGGAGGTCTACATCAATGGAGGTGAGATATGACTTCGTTAAGCGTTCTGAAAAAGGCAAGACTTTTTTTTTCTCTAGGTTGTTTGGACCTGAGCATCCACTGCCATCAGGCCGAGGTCTACCTGCAAGTTCATCGAATCTGGCATTAAAAATTCATAGAGCTGCTGTGCAGACCATAGTAAAGGATTAAGCAAATGAAATTCCACATCTTAATAAAACAATTATTACATATTAGGGTAATATATCTGGCTGTGACGCAGTAGCACGTCTGCCGATGGTGCATGACCCGCTACCAAAAAATGTATTTACAAAGACTTCACATGGTTATATATTATGAATTTGGCAGTTAACTATAACACCTTCTGTTAATAAAACTTCAATCTTTTGCAAGGTGTCTTAAAGTTTCATTTTCTTGTGGTTTGACCAATTACATATCGAATGAAAATGTGCAAAATTAGGTAGCGGTCGGTGTGTCCCGGGCGGTATTTTACCCTACCATAATTTTTTATAAGTTTTCATGCTTTTGTGTGTAAAATTTATATGTAAAATGTATTACAGGGTACTTTTATTTTTGTATATAATTATGATACAAACGCAATACGTATGTCCATTCACGATCAAGACAAATAGAGGTTGCTCGGTTGCACTGGTTTTATGAATACATATCACAGTCCCTGCTCACGTGATCAAGAGATGAGGTTCTTCAGTTGCGCTGGTTTGATAAAATGAATTCGTTAACATACTAAAACATATCAGACATAACTAAGAGTTGTACTCGGGTCGTTTTGTGAAAATTACTTTGTTAACGACACGCTAGCATGTCTGCCGCCGCCTGACGCTCTTCCAAAAAATGCATTTACAAAGACTTCACGTGGTTATATATTATTAATTGGCAGTTAATCACAACACATCTTGTTAATAAAACGTCAATCTTTTCAAAGGTTTCTTAAAGTTTCATTTTCTTGTGGTCTGACCAAATCAATATCGAATGAAAATGTCAATGACACACATCCAAAAAAATGCATCTACAGTGTGGACAGTACTGTACAAGACTCCATATGCTTACTATATTTCACTTCAGTTGGCAGTTACAGTTAAACCACTTTTTTAATGAAACGTCAATCTTTTGAAAGGTTTCTTAAAGTTTAATTTTCTTGTTGTCTGACCAGTTAAATATTGAGAGAAAAGGCGCAAATTTAGCATTCGATGTGTCACGGACAATATTACAGTATACCCCCCGTATTTGCGGTTTCACTATTTGCAGACTCACCTCTTCGTGGATTTCTTAATTTCTCTGTGGAAAATATCTATTCGCGGTATTTATCACGAGAAATATTCACAAATTACTGTATTTTCATATCATTTTCATGACTAAATGCACTTTTTGTGATAAAACTTAAAATACTGGGTAAAAGCATTTTTGGTGTTTTTTTTGTGGTTAAACTATCAAAATAGGCAGTTCTTGTTTTTAGAGGGGTTTACTGTATATACCTACTACAGTTAAAATACTGGGGATGCGCACACACCCCGAGAATAGCTAAAAGGAATACTTAAAACCCTCTGTGTTTAGAACTGCCCATTTCAAGTTTAAACACAAGAAAAACCTCTAAAAATGTTTATAACTGAGTTTTGAATAGTTTTATCACAAAAAGTGCATTTAGTCATGAAAATTATATGAAAATACAGTAATAGTGAATATTTCTCAGTGAAAATTAATGGGCGAATTTTTCCGCGAATAATGGGTAGATATGTTCTACAGAGAGAAACCAGCGAATGTGTGAGTCCGCGAATAGTGAGAATTAAACGGGGGGGGTTTTACAGGTTATATTTACGTTACGGTCTTCTGAATGTACAGTATATTACAACAGTACAGTACTGTATGTACCGGATGCAGATTAGGGACACAGAATGTAGCCTAATTTTTTATGACAAATGCCTGGCCTCGGTTAAGCTAATGCTTTTCTTTCAGGCGAGACAAACACTGAAATCGGCTGTGCCCTTGGACTTAGCAGAACTACTGTTCAGTCTATAGTCAAGGATAGGGTATGTGCTTTACAACACATGAAAGGTGGTGCTTCGATGATGGCTGCTACTACTAGAGAAGGCAAGCACCATAACCCCAACCTCGTGGAGATGGAGAAGTTACTGACGGCCTGGCTCGAAGACCAAAACCAACGAAACGTTCCAGTGAGCCTTGGTGTTATTCAGGAGAAGGCTAGGCAGCTGTATGAGGCAGTAGCGCAAAAAAAAAAGGGGGAAGGTAGTGGAAGTGAACCATTTGTAGCCAGCAGAGGCTGGATTAATCGTTTCAGGGTTCGTGCAAGTTTGCACAACCTTAAGTTGCAGGGTGAGGCTGCTAGTGCAGACAAGGAAGCGGCACAAGAATTTCCTAGTTGTCTCGCTGGAATCATCAAGGATGGAGGCTATACTGCTGACCAAGTTTTCAACGTGGACAAGACAGGTTTATTTTGGAAACGTGTGCCTAGCCGTACGTACATATCCAAGGAGGAGGAGACAGCACCAGGCCATAAAGTCAGTAAGGAGAGACTGACTTTACTTCTTGGGAGTAATGCCAGTGGTGACTTCAAGCTCAAGCTCTTGTTAGTGTATTTGGCTGGAAAATCCAAGGGCACTTAAGGAATTCTCAAGCCTCAGCTCCCTGTCATTTGGAAAGCTAACAAGAAAGCCTGGGTCGCTGTTGCTATCTTCGAGGAATGGTTTAATGACCACTTTACGCCAGCAGTTAAGAAGTATTTGGAGGAGAAGGGTCTGGAATTTAAGGTCCTCCTGGTGTTAGACAATGCCCCTGGTCATCCTATACTAATTTGGGCGAGATTTATCCCGAAGTGGAGGTAACCTACCTTCCACCAAACGCTACATCGCTTTTACAGCTGATGGACCAAGGAGTTATTGCTAGCTTCAAGGCTTACTACACCAGGAGGACATTTCGCCATGTCCTCAGGGTCACCAAAAATAGCAGTGACAAGTTGGATGTCATGCGAGTCTGGAAGGGCTACAGTATTTCAGATGCTGTAAATAACATTGAGTCTTCTTGGAACGAGGTCAAAATCCAATTTGAATAGGGCCTGAAAGAAGCTGTGTCCAAATTTTGTGATGGACTTTAAGGACTTTGAGAAGGGAGAGAGTCTTGATGCTGTGAGGAGGAACACTGTTCAATATAGCAAGAAGCTTAATTTGGAGTTGGAAGCTGAGGATGTGAACGAGCTGCTGGAATCCCATGGGAAGGAGTTGTTAGCAGAGGACCTCACTGAGCTGGAGAAGCATATGATCGAGGAGGAGGAAGAGGCACCAGCCCCAAAGCCCAGGGTATTAAGTGTTACAGGCTTGTCACAAGCTTTGGTCCACTTTGAGCAAGGACTGGTAATGATCGAGGCACAGGACCCTAATGTAGAAAGGTTCACGAAGTTTCAAAGAGCAATTCAGGATGCTCTAACCTTTTACAAGGAGACTGTAAGGAGAAGCAGATGAAAAGAAGTGTCCAATCTAAACTAGAGATTTAAGGCTTAACCTAGGTAAGGAATTCTTCACTTTTTTTTTTTACCACTGCACAGTACATACATATAGTATTGTATATAAAATGTTTTATAAGTTGTAATAAATTTTATACAGTCAAACTGTTACATACATAGTTAGTACTGTAGTACACTGTACAACCCTACTGTAATTTATACTAATTTTTTTCATTATCATTCCAGGATTGAGCCACCACCTTCCAAGTACAAGTAGTAGTAGACCCATCAGCTTCTCCAACTCTGTCTGGTAAGGAATTCTTTCTTTTATTTGTTTTACCGTAGTACATATATAAATTGTTTTAAACTGTAAAGTACTGTACAATACTGTACTGTATGATACCCTGTACTGTACAGCACTGTTGCACAATGACGCTTCACTAGCATTACTAAATGACCCACCAGCCACTCCAGCTCTATCTGGTAAGGAAATTTTTTGTTTTTTTTTGTTTTACTGGTACACATCTGTAAATTGTTTTACTGTGGTACAGTTACACTGTGGTATACGCCATAGTGTTTCATAACCTAATTCTTTTCATTGCCATTCCAGAACTGAGCCTCATGTTTGCAGATGACCCAGATTCCCTTGATGAATCCTTTGAGGGTTCCTCCCACTTGACTCAACTGAACCCTCTTCAGCTTCAACAGGTACAGTACGGTAACAATACGGTGGGGAATTCTTTACGTTTTTTTGTTTAAATGGTTTTATAAATTGTTATAAACTTGAGAAAAAACAAGCGTGCAGTAAGCCCCCTGTATTCGCGCTCTCACGATTCATGGACTCACGCATTCGCGGATTTCTCTGTGGAATTGATCTACCCGTTATTCGCGGAAAATTCGCCCATTCGCGGTATTTTTCACTGAGAAATATTCACTAATTACTGCATTTTCATATCATTTTCATGACTAAACGCACTTTTCGTGATAAAACTATTAAAATACTCAGGTATAAGCATTTTTAGAGGGCCTTTCTTGTGTTTAAATGATCAAAATAGGCAGTTCTAAGTGTTTTTAGAGGGGTTTTAAGTATTCGCGGATTTTACCTTTCCTCTCCTGGTGCATCAGATACAGTCATCCTCAAACCCCAACTCACCAGACTTTGTATACCCTCTCAATGTCCATCAGGTAAGGAATTCTTCATTTTAATTTACTGTACTTTATTTTTAGGTGTACAGTACTACTGTACACATTTTTTAACTGTATCACAATAGACTTACAGTACTGTATGCACGTATGTACGACTGTACTAGTGTGCTACTGGACTTGAAGTATTGCATCATTTTTACTACAGTACAGTATGTACTGTACTTTACTACTGTACATATACTGTGTACATTACCGTACTACACAGTAATAATTTTAATATTTTCATATGTACCTACTGTACAGAATTCATCAGCAACTATAGTATAGTGTCCTGCGCTGTATAAGTGTTACGCACTGTACCATGTAATGCACATCTCCGTCTCCCACAACCAGTATTCTTTCAAAGTCACTGAAATTAGGTAAGGAATTCTTCACTTTTTTAATTCTTATACATTGTATATTGTTCTATAAAATTCCTTTATAGCTGAATGCAGGACTGTATTACTGCTCATATTTTTCTTTTGAAAACCGGACCAGTATGTACCTACTTTAATGAAAACCATCTTTTTCTATCATCTGAAGGCCTACCGGAAGTGGCTTCTATTGAAGTCAAACCCAGCCCAATTAGGATATAACAGAACGGCCAAAGGCCCATTGTATAGTCCACATTATGCTACATCATTATCAGTGTGGGAAAACCGATTGTTGAAGAGAAGAGGAACATTTAGACTGAGTACTTTGCCCACCGTGGCTTCAATTTGCACCTTGACATTGTTCTATAAAATTCCTTTATAGCTGAATACAGGACTGTACAGTAGTATATAATGTATACTGATAGTAAATTTTGACATTCCAGAATCCCCTGAAAAATGGCTGCACCAACATTTTACTGAAAGTACAGAACTGTACTACAGTATACTGTATACAGTTCAGCATACGTGTTACGTACTGTACCACGTAATGCACTTCCCCCAGCTCTCAGAACCAGGAAATCTGTCAAAATCAATGAAGTTAGGTTAAGGAATTCTTCACTTTTTCATTTTTATACATTTTATTAGAGTGCAGTATATTGTTTTCTAAAATACTTCCCTTTATACAGTCACATACAGGGCAGGAGTCCTGTATATACTAATGCGTAGCAAATTTTACTTTTCAGAATCCCCTGAAAAATGGTGGCACCAACATACTGTACGTACAGAGGTTATGAAGCACGACAATTTCAAAAGGTAAGGAAATACTGTGTATTATTCACTTTTTTTCACTTTGTACACTGTGCATATACTACATGGTAATATATAACAAAATGTATTTTTAATGTACCGAAGTACAGGACAGTATGTACTGTAGTGTACTCTACAGTATTTTAATTAATACTGTATGCTGCATATTACATACTGGATACTGAACAGTTCCAACTTTTATATTTCCATTACAGACTAATACAGTGCGTTCCTATTTTACAGAATTCGTCAGGAACAGTAAGTATGATAATACCCTGTGCATACTAAGACAGTCGGATTACGACACTACTATACAGAAACAACATGGAATACAGGCATGTTCTGTACGTCTTGTAGGAGACACCCAAAGGATTTAAGGTCTACATATAAAATAGTTTTCGTTACGGCGCCAAAATGGGATTACGCCGCCGATAACCAATCATCAGTGCCCTATGAGTTTTTTGTGGCACCTGTAGACTTTATTTTCGGTTACTGGTGATTTTCGGTTATTGTCATGCAGACGAGAACAGAACCCCCCCCACCGATGACCGGGGGCTGCCTGTGCCGCTAGCGAGAGATCCCATAACCTTCTGTCACGTTAAGTGATGGTTTTGCGGGAACTGCTGGTTCCCCGCTCGTTCCCTTTTGTGGATTGCTGCCTCCTTACCTTCAAGTTTTTTTTGTTTTGATGTTTTCGTCGGTGAGCTGCCGGTTTTCTGTCGTCAGTCGGGTCTGGTTGGGCAGCGAAGGTAGCGGCAGTGGCAGCAGCAGCAGGCAGTTTTTGAGTCGACGTTGGTCGAGTTTTTGAGCAGCAAATTGAGCACGCCACGGCGGAGCACGTCGAGAGGTGGAGTGTGACCATGAGTAGTCGTGTGACCACGAGCTGCTCATCTTTGATGACAGCGTGAGGCTGTCCTGACGTCTCCATCGGGGTATTCTGGTTGGTGGGTTTTTGTCCCTGTTGTGCAGCTGAGGGCTGTCTTGGTGCCCCGATGGAGGACGTATGTTTGGTATTTTATTTTCTGCCTGCTGCTGTTTATTTTTGCCTCTTTCTTGTTTAAAGCTACTTTTTGTTTATAAAGTTAATTGTTTAACTTGATTTTGTTTAGTGCTGCCTTTTGGCCATTATTGTACTTATGTTTTTTATCTTTTTGCCAGACCTGACTCACTTGTAAATATTATAAATAAATTAATATTAAGCTCATTTTATTGTTTTTGTTGTTTTCCCCTCCTTTGTTTGTTGCATCTGCCGTCAGTCATGACAGCCCCGTCCTGAGTATATTAAAGAACCTGCATAACGGCCCACTCGGGTCGTTACACCTTCCTAAGTGCCTCAGGCTCAACAATATCTGTATAAACTAGACGGGTTAAGGGATGCAACCTCCCTTCACCCAGAAAAGGAATGTTCCCCCTCCGAGCAAATGGAGACTACTCAAGAGTATTGAGGGTTAACTCTACCAAGGCTATAGCAAGTTACGGGTTTGCATGATGATATCAAGCAAGCATACATACATACTTATAGGATTCGCTATGACGAAGTCATAGATTTCACTATAGCTAGGTTATAGGAGTACAATAACAAGGTGAGAAACCAGTTTAGGTTTGTTACCAGGGCAAAGCCCAAAACCCAAAGGTTTCCTCTCCAGGCTAAAGATAAGTTGTGGGTGGGTTTGCATAATCAGAATAGCAACACACAACTATTCTCATGTAAACACAAGCATACACAAGTATTCCACAAACAAAAAGAAAGTCCAGTCAAAAGGTCCAGCCGTGCAGAGAGGAGACATCCATGCTCAATGGTGCCCCAAAGTAAATGCGTAACTCCCTCCCACCCTACCGTCAATAGTTAACAACCTTGTTTAAAGTTAAACGGCCGTTTTCTTAGCTTCTGCTGCAAGGATTTCAAGGATTTCAATATGTAAAGACCAAGGTTTGTATTCCTGTAGAAACAGATGCAAAAGAAATGCTGCTGAATGTTCATATAGCTTGCTAAAAGGGGGTATTTTGGAGGGAAAGACAAGGGTACTTCAATTAGTTGTGGGTTTTTCTGAGGAACGTGTCGGTTTCTCTGAGGAACATACAGTATCTCCAAAATTATCGCAGAAAATTCAGTGATGCGCAGATTTTTTCGTACAGCAATGCAGTATTCACTAATTACTGTATTTACTTTTTATTTCCATGACTACGTGTATTTCCTATGATAAAAAATCATTTACTAATTTTCAAATCAATGTTAATGCAAACAGCAAAATATCAATAAAATGTTAGAGTAAAATCCCTCAAAATCACAGAACAGCTGTTCCCCCCATGTAAACGTACCTCAGTTCAACACCCCCCCCTCTCTCTCTCTCTCTCTCTCTCTCTCTCTCTCTCTCTCTCTCTCTCTCTCTCTCTCTCTGTACATAAGCTTTACTGAAAACACGGCAAAATATCAATAAAATACTATCTCACTTACAGAATTTATTTATACTGTATTATTATACTGACTGATCTATTATCTTCATATGTATAAAAGAAACAGATTGTCCCAACACTGCAATTGTTTTACCGATGTAAAAAAATACCTCATCTCTCTCTCTCTCTCTCTCTCTCTCTCTCTCTCTCTCTCTCTCTCTCTCTCTCTCTATGAAGATACACTATTGGCTGGAAGGGCTGGAAGTAGCCAATCACACACCAGGGTACCAGCTTTCCTAGTTGCTGATTGGCTTGCATCTCAGAGACTTTGTGTACATACCGTCACTGGTGTATTAACCCGTACAGGCTGGGCTAAAAAAAAAAAAAAAACATATGCAGCAACCCTGCCCGGGCAAAGAGAATACGTACGTGCACAATGTATAATAAAAAAATTTCAAAAAAATTTTCTGCACTCACCACAGAGAGTTGAAAGTGAATATTTCTGCTAGCGGTTAGCGGGGGGGACTCAGCTGACTGAAGCGTGCTTGCTTGGTGTGGGCCTCTTTGCCGTGGACATGCTAAAAAAAATTTTTTTTCTATTAAAAACAATACCAGTTTTTTATCCGGTTATTCTAATATTGTTGTACTTTACCTAAAATCGGCAACAATTGCCAAAAACTGTATGGCAAAATATATACAAAAATAATATGTTTTTGCAAAAATTCTCAGCAGCTTTGATCTCTTAGCCACCCAAACATTCTCTCTCTCTCTCTCTCTCTCTCTCTCTCTCTCTCTCTCTCTCTCTCTCTCTCAGTAAAAAGCTACATTGACTCATAAAACATTAAAATTCTAATTTACTCATAAATATAAAATTTCCCAGCAAATTCATGCCTAAATGAAAAATCACTTCCAGCTCTGATATGTAATTTACAAAATCACTTTATTTTTACCCGTAACTATAAAATTCCTAGTTAACTGACAGGTGAACGACAAAATTTTTCCAGTACTGATATGCACATTACAAAATTATTTTAGTAAAAATAAAATTCTCACTTGCCTGTAAGTGTAAAATTCCCCAACAAATATACCAAAAAGTGGTAAACATGTTTTCGTCTTCAGCCCTTTGTCCACTTGGTGTTCTCTCTCTCTCTCTCTCTCTCTCTCTCTCTCTCTCTCTCTCTCTCTCTATAGAGTTCTCGGCTAGCACTCTGCTAGGCTGAGTTTGAGTCCCCGGCAGGCCAATGAAGAATTAGAGGAATTTATTTCTGGTGATAGAAATTCATTTCTTGGTATAATGTGGTTTGGATTCCACAATAAGCTGTAGGTCCCCTTGCTAGGTACCAATTGGTTCTTAGCCACGTCAAATAAGTCTAATCCTTTGGGCCAGCCCTAGGAGAGCTGTTAATCAGCTCAGTGGTCTGGTTAAACTAAGGTACACTTCAACTTAACCCTCTCTCTCTCTCTCTCTCTCTCTCTCTCTCTCTCTCTCTCTCTCTCTCTCTGTAAAACAATGTGACACATAATTCTGATAAGTCAAATAAAATTTTCATACTTTGCAGAGAAATAAATTCCCCTAGTGTGAAAGTGATTCTCTCTCTCTCTCTCTCTCTCTCTCTCATTGTCTAAAACTTGACACAGCTATGGTACTGTGTAAAGTAGTCCAAGCATAAGGTCACCCGACAGGCTGGGCGCCAGGTTGAGACTTTCTTATTCTTTAAATGCTCGTGCTCCTTGGCATTTGCGCAGACGCAGCACAGCCTTCGTCCTTTAGCACATGAATGTGCTGGTGGCACAGCAGCAGGGTGGTGCCTTTTGCGCCACTGCTGGGGTGCAATGCAATCAATCTGCATTGTCGGTACCATTCTTCCGCCCCTCTCCGGTTGATATGTGCCACTCCTTGTTGACTAGTTGCTTGCAGACTCTCAGAGCAAAGTCCCGCAAGGACATGGTCTTGCCAGTTCTGTGCTTATATCAATTATAAGCATTCAGCGTACAAATATCTACAAGGTGAAACAATGTCTTGTTATACCACTTGAGTGTTTTTCTTGCACACTCAACCATACCAATCTGCATGTCTGACTTGTCGCCATGACGCATGTTTTTTTATGCAGCCAAAAATAACGTCCGGCTTCATGACCGGGTCCCCTGTTCAGAGTTCACGTCTCCCTGTGGGTGCCGGCATGCCAGTGTGCATTGAAATCAGTAAGGTGAATTCTTTCCTATTCTTCCATTTGATGGCAAGGTGATGCCCTTTCTATCTCAACACTGTGCCTCCTTTCTTCATGCTTGGGGGAAAGATGGGCATCCCTGTCCTATTCTTGCAAATAGTACCAACCAATGCAGTGTTGTTGTGTAAATATTCACTTAGGACAAGGCTGGTGTAGTATTTATCAGTACACAAAATAAACCAAGAGGATCATTAGCAGGAATGTCAACATCCGTTCCAGTATAAATACAGGCAGTCCCCAGTTTACGACGGGGGTTCCGTTTTTCCGCCGCGTCGTAAACCGAAAATCGTCGTAAACCAAAAAATAGTTGAAAATCGTCAAAAATCCTAAGAAAACCTTACTTTTAATGCTTTGGGTGTATTGAAAACGATGTAAACTGCATTTTTATTAAGTTTTCATAAAAAAAACTTTCAATTTTGGTTATTCTGCCGTTTTGGAGCCATATTTCTGCCGTCGGATCGGTGTACAACGCGTCGTAACCCCGGAACATGTGTCGTAAACCGGGAAATAATTTCTGATGAATATATTTGAAAAGCGTCGTAACCTCAGAACGTCGTAAGCCGGACCCGTCATAAACCAGGGACTGCCTGTAATAACATCCATGACGTATCCAGTTTTACAATCACAAATAACATATATTTTTAGGCCGAATGGTGTCTCTCTGACTTCATATATTGCTTAAAAATAAGGCAGCCCTTGAACAAAACAAGATTTTCATCAATTACACGTTTTTCAAAAGGACTAAAAAATTTTGAAAATCGTTCATGTCTGAGAGTCATAATGTTCCTTATTTTCCAGAGTCGATCACTGGAATTTGGGTCTCGTAATGCAAAAACCTGTAAATTCCCTGGTACTGATCATGAGGCATGAGCTTTGCAAATGCTGGCGTATGAATAAACACATCTGTTGACCAATAATCCCTGACAAGGTGCTTTAGTACAAGAGGCATGAGTAATGTTATCGCAAGGAACACGACCATTTCCTTCAGACTAACATCTGTCCACTTCATTTTACTGCTGCCTTGTGGCCTATCAGCAACACACTGCCTGTGGTACAGGTTCATTTCGTCAACCATAACTTGAACAACTTTGTTGTCAACTGTAAGCCTGAAATAGTCCGATTCCTCACTATCATTACTCAAGCCGCATTCCATCACCACTCCTGCCAATCCAGCAGAAACATAATTATTTGGCATATAATCTCAATGTTGGGGATTTCTAGCAGATGCGCCATGCATCCGAACACCGCTAGCACCACCATTCCAAGAGCGAGACGTAGAAAGCCTCCCATGTTTCCGATGTCGTTGAAAAGACCTCTCCATCTACCTCTCTGTATCATCTCTGACTTCACTTTTGTACCGATCACTTACATCACTTTCTGCATCACTTACTTAATGTTGATAAGTATGGTCACCGACATTACCATCATCATCACCATCAATATCACCTAACACCTCCAATACAGGCAGTCCCCAGTTATCGGTGGCCTCGGTTATCGGCGATCCGGTTTTAAAGCGCTTGTCTAGCGATGACAATAACCGGATTTCTGACGCCGATTCCCAGGTATCGGCGCTGATAACTGAGGAGTGGCGCTATTATCGCCGATTTTCGGTTATCGTCACGCTGTCAGGAACGGAACCCTGCCGATAACCGGGTACTGCCTGTATATCACTATTTTCATCACTCATAACTTTCATCATCAGAATCTGCAAATTCACCATCTAACACTTCATGTGACTCCAGTTCATGTGATATTTCTTCTGCTGTCAAAGTTCTTTTAGAAGTTTTACGCCTAATACCCCTTTCTTCCAAACCAAAATCACCAGAGTCGCTGCGCAAGGTACTGGGCCTAGGCTCAAAGCGAGATCGAAAGAGGAACAGTCTCTCACCCAGAGTGCAACTTAGAAGAGACTGCAGGTCGCCATATTACCATTTATAAGCCATACATTCGATCTGCAATCATCCCTGCTAAATTCATCCAAACCGTATGGTGCGAAATATTAACTCTCATGTGAGTTAGCCTGGCATTCACTCAAAACCTGTTATAGTTCCTCATACGATCATATCAGCCCAGTAAGGGTTAAATATTTTTTATTGTGCATATGTATTTTTGTTCTCTCTCTCTCTCTCTCTTAATGAAATATGAATTACTGTATCATAAACATAAAAATATGAAACTAACACCAAAACTCCAAAAAAATGGCTGTGCCTGAATATAGGGGTAACTTGATTAGTTTTTACATGTAGCTGTAAGCCATAACCTATATATTTTAAGGGTAATGTTAAAGATGACTTTGAAATGATATCAGAGTGTTTTACAATGATAGTTTAAGGTATATTTGGTGTTTGAACTATTGAAATACACAGTTATAAGCATTTTAGTTTAAGGTATACAGGGTATTTGGTGTCTGAGCTATTGAAATAGGCAGTTATAAGCGCTTTTATTGGGGCTACCAACTTATCACAGGTGGCTGTGGTTCCTATCCCCCACGAATACGAATACTGGTGGGTGACTGTAATTACATTTCAGGGGAAAAGGGCTGGGATGATCTTATGCCTTATCAATTTGTTCAACATGTCGACTTATAAAAGTAATTTGTATTTTTCCTAACTATTCAAACCTGAGGTCTTTAGGAAGCCCTTTGTTGGCCGTTTAACTTTAAACAAGTTGGTTGAGCTTCAGACCGTCATTCGATGGGCCGGAGTTCAGACGCATTCCTCTGCCTTTTGGCCTCTGGGAGCTGATGAAGAGTTAGAGGAATTTATTTCTGGTGATAGAAATTCATTTTCGCTATAATGTGGTTCGGATTCCACAATAAGTTTGTCAGGTCCCGTTGCTAAACAACCAATTGGTTCTAGCCACGTAGGAAATAAGTCTAAGGACTCTGAGTCGGGCCAGCCCTAGGAGAGCTGTTAATCAGCTCAGTGGTCTGGTAAAACTAAGCTATACTTACTTACTTTTACAATAGGAATATGCTCCAGTGCAGATGGAGACCGGCCGTTTAACTTTAAACGAGGCGGTTAAGTATGTAGTTGGCTACCGGTTACAGGTGGGAGTCCTGCCCACCCAGTCAGTACGCATTCACTCTGCCTTTGGCCTCTGGGAGCAGGATGAGGGATGGCTTGAGGTGGGCATTTAACTTGTAAAGACCTCAGGTTTGTATAGTTAGGAAAAGTACAAATTACTTTTAAAGTTTGTCATTTGTTCCTACGCACTAAACAAACCATCAGTCTCTACAATAGGAAGACTTACTTCTTTGGAGGGAGGACTCTGAGTAAACTTCTGAGCTGACTGGTAGTTTGCCACACCTGGGTCTCCTTCCTGGTCATGTAGGAGCGAAGGAAGGAGAACAGCCTCTGGTGTGTTGAACAGAAGTATGAAGAACTGTGTTCAACTGTCAGACTTCTGGGCCTTTCGAATTAATGTGTGTGTATGTAGTCATATTTCTTCGAAAAAGGCTTGGATGAACCCAGAGTGTTAGAGACAATAAAACTAAAGAACCAACGGGCTGTATTATCGTCAGCTCTTCTCTCCCCTTGCTAGAGAAAGGGGAGGATTTGCATCTATTAATCTATCTAAGATTAAAGACAGGGAACTCGGTTATGCAGGCTCACCTGCACGACCCACAAGACCAGCATGTGAAAGATGGCTACTCGCCCATAGACCGGGGGACCTTACCAGTGTCATGGGAGTCCGTTGGGACTCTGTGCAGCGGCAGAAGAACCTTAACCTGCCTGGGGAAAATCCTGAGGCCAAAATTGGTGACACGGGGGTCTTATCGAACCCCGTGTACCTCTGATGACACAAGTGTCTGGGAGAACCATGAACCTCTGGTAACTTGCGTATCCACAGAATCCAAACGCCTGTAAATCCTGTGGCACAGGGTTCCATGGAACCCCTGTGCAGTGGTGGAAGGTTTTTCACCGGTCTGGGAAGATGACCTCCGGGGACAGGTGTCAGAGGCACTGATGTCCATGGAGACCCATGCCTCTGTTGCTCTCACGGCAGGTTCTGAAGAGCCCTGTGCCATGATTCCCACATCCGTAGACAGGGAGTAGCAACTGAGAGATCCCTTGCCTCTTCCGAGGCTTGAAGACTGTTCCATGGGTTGGGAAATGTTTCTACCGACGACAATAGAAGTGGAACGACAGAACAGTACAGACAGCTCTGTTGACTATATGGTAGGGAGGCTCGAAAGATTGGGAAATGGGAAATCTTGCATAATGTCTGGGGGAGAGGGCCAAATCCCTGTCCCCTGACACTGGTGATGAGCTTGACTGCCGTTACATTCCGATTCCCCGGGATGTAACAGCTCTGCTGAGTGTGCAGCTGCCTACTCGTACACTTGCATCGTCAACTTGCAGAGTTGGAAGGAAACCTGTCCCACCACCTTTTTTGTTGGCAGAAGTTACTCTCGTGGTGAAGGGGGTCCTGACAGTCATCCGTGCCACAGAGAAGCTTACCAAGATCCTGAGCCTCTGGAAAACTAATAAAGCTGTCCTGAGTTTCAAAAACTGGTGTGGAGATGTTTGCCATACTGGTTCCGCTCACCTGAAAGAAGCAAGTCTTCCAGGTGTGTGCTTCTTCCCTCGGTCAACGTGATCTGCGAACAGGGGCAAGACGGGAGGAGGAGTGTGCAGGGTACTCCAACGAAAGTTCCTGTTGTCTAGTCACAGGTTAGTTCCCAATTCATTTCCTTCCTGATGGAATGGAAAGGAACAGGGCGTCCCTTATTGGGGACAAGAATTCTTGTATTCTCCACTGAAGAGAGCAAGGGCAAACCATTCCATTCCAGAGGGACAGGTGAACAAGGAGGACTAGTTACTGTTGAGCTGTCTATTCCATAGTAACAGGAATAACCGAACTCTTCTCTGAACCTGTTGATAAGGACTGAGACAGAAACACCAGCATGAGAGGACACTAGGTGTTCTCAAGTGTAACGTCAAGCTACTCAAACTTGAACTAGACTGCCAAGTCCCAGCCAAGTAGAGAAGTCGTCTCCTGCTCCCAGAAGAAGACTGATATGTATTCGGAAATACATACCATAATGGGTACTGAGGGTACCATTTTCAGCAATGCTGGCACCTTACAAAGTGCCCCAGTCTTCTTCGAGGCCGAAGCCTCTTGAGAGAAGACTGGGGAGGGGACCTCCTCATTTGCATCATTGA
This sequence comes from Macrobrachium rosenbergii, assembly GCF_040412425.1. Lineage (NCBI taxonomy): Eukaryota > Metazoa > Arthropoda > Malacostraca > Decapoda > Palaemonidae > Macrobrachium > Macrobrachium rosenbergii. The sequence goes on from NW_027100730.1 coordinate 1,466,769, forward strand.
GTGCCTGAACCCTTGAGTCAGAAGCACTTGGTTGGGAACCTGGCCGAGTACTTGAAGAAGTACTAGAAGGAAGTGAAGAAGCACCTGAGTGCTTCGACATCTTCTCTTGTACTGTGCCTGAACCAGACTGGGGAGCGGACTCTCCAGTACTGGTTTGGGGTACTTGAGCTTTGGCGAAACCTGAGTACCCGGAGGACTCAAATCTCCCAATCAAGTCCAGGACAATCCACAGGAGCCTCCTCTACTCGAGTGTCTGAAAAACCCCAGGAAGAGGCAGGCACAGCACCAGCCTTGGAAGAAGACTTCCCAGAACTGGTTCCGAGTATGCAAATCTTGGAGACTTGCGCATTTGAGCTCCTGAAATGCAATACCTCAGCCAGGCATGTGTGCCCCCAAGTCCGGAGACTGGGGTGAGCCAACAAGAGATCCCTCTGTCTTCCCTGGGTGAACATCTGAAGATGGTGAGGAGGTGGCAGCAGATGAAGACTAAGATGAAGATGGTTACTGTGATTTCTCTGCCTTGACTCGCTCTATTAGATATCTTTTGAGATGGTGGTGAACAGCTGATCCCCCTTACAGGGGGGAGTAGCAGGAGCAGCATATGAGAGCACTGTACTGACAAATCAGTGCAATGACCTCTGCAAAGGTCCTCTATATCTCAGTATCTGCACCCTGGGGAAGAGGATCCTTGAGTCCTTCCACGGTGCAGTCCTCCCAATCTACTCTCCCCGCAGGAGGGAGAACCTTGGCAGACCCCTGGGATTCCTCCTTGACCACTTGGGCGTACAACTGAGTTGGTCCGAGAACCGAACCCGGGGTGTAGGCCTTCATAGTAGAACTGCGATAAGAAGCGACCTTGTCCGAGTCTCTCCTGTCCGACTCATGCCTCCTGGTGAAACTCCATGGGGCTGAGGGGACAGGTGAGGGGGATCGAGCACTCCTACCTGTCCAATTGGAAGAGCCAAGAGGAGAGGCAGACCATGGGTGGTCACCAACCCACAGTGGCGATGGCGCGCACTCTCCTCCAGCGAGCGGGGCTGATCACATGAATGCAATTGTCGGCTGACCAGAGCCCAGTGCTCTGGCATTGTCTGACGTGAACTTGCGCAGTCCTCCAGACATGCTCCAGTCTTCTCAGAGGCCAAAACCTCCTGGTGAGAAGAAGACTGTGCAGGGGACCGCCTCAATGCATCTCCAAGTGCTCGGACCCTCGAGACTGCAGCACTGTTTGGGAACCTGTCCAAGCACCTGAAGAGGTACTGGCAGGAAGTGTCGAAACCTGCATGTTTCGGCACTTTCTCTTGCTCTGTGCCTAAACCAGACAGGGGAGCGGACTCGCAAGTGCTAGTTTGGGGTGCTCGAGATTCCACAGAATCCCAAGCGCACTCAGCGTAACTTGACTCAGTCTCAAGCACCTGACACTCCCAAATCTCGTACAGAGCGATCAACGGGAGTGGTTTCTCTTGAGTGTCCAAAGAAACTTGGGAAGAGACAGGCACAGTACCAGCCTCAGAAGAGGGCTTCTTTGAACTGGTTTTGAGTGCACTTGCCTTGGGGGCTTGCACACTTGAGGCTCCCAAGACGCAAGACCCTGGTGGGGTACTCAAAACGGTTCCCGAGCCTGAGGGCCAGGGAGAGCCAACATGAGATCCACTGCTTCTTGTGGAAGGAGGCATCCCCTTAGAAGTCCAATGGCAGGTCTTCTTAAAGGGAGGGAGAGGCAGCCTTCTTCTTTGGCCAGCAAACCTCAGAAGAAAAAGGGGAGGATGCAGCAGACGACGAAGATGACTCCTCTTCGATTTCCTCTTTGACATCTTCAGGATGGCAGTCAGGTCTCCCACCAGGAGGGAGCAGCAGGAACCACAGGAGGTGTTGTGGAGATTCTTCAGTGGTTGAGGAGCCTACACACCTGAAGCTCCTGAATCACCAACCCTTCGTGCACCAGTTACTTCTGTTACCCGAGAATTCAAGAAATCTTGAGCGGAGGTAGGCTCTATGCCAGCCCTCAGAGTGATTCCATGGTACTTCTAAAGGGTTGCTTCGGGTTTCCAAGAAACCCTAGTACCTGAAGTGATGAGAGTCCCAAGCCGAGCACCCAGGCTCGAGACTCTCGCACCTACACCTCCCGAATCACGAAAGGATCGATCATTAGTTGCATTTTCTACCCGAGTGTCCGAAGAAACCTGAGCAGAAGAAAGATTATACCAGTCCGTGGAGGAAACTCCACGATACTGGTAAGGTAACACAGGGTTTCGATAAATACCGAGTACCCATGGCGATACGAGTCCCGCTCGAGAATTGTGCACCTGGGGCTCCCGAGCCACGAGTGAATCGATCATCGGTTGCTCCATCTACTTGAGTGTCCGAGGAAACTCGAGGTAACTCCACAATCTGGTAACGGTAACTCAAGGTTTCAATGAAACCTGAGCTTCCGAGTCTCAAGGTTTCAAAGAAACCCGAGTACCCAGAGAGACATGATTCTCCTACGAGTTTTGCACACTCGAGCTTCTGAGTTGTGTACAGGACGACCGTCGGTTGCTTCCTCTACCTGAGTCTCTGAGGAACATGGTGGAGGTACATACTAGTCTAGAAAAGATTCCTGGAACTAGTGAAGGTGACCCAGGTTACCTCTTCAACTTTATCTGAGGAGACCTGCACACCTGGTGCTCCTGTGTTGCAGGGTCTCGGGGAGACCTGTGACACGGTTCCCAAGTCTGAAGACGTGGGAGAGCACCAAGAAAATGAAGGCAAAGACAACGATGACGAATCGATTCTCTTCTTTAATTTCTATGTAAAACTATCGCTGTCCCGGACCCTTACACCATCTCCGTGCAGGAATGTGAAGGAGGAATGAGCTCAAACATGCTCTGGACTCTCACTCTTGCTTCATGCCCAAGATTCAAGAAGTCAAACAAAAATGCTCAAGATGGCAACATATGGGGGAATACTGCAAGTATTGCAGACGGGAGAACCCTTGCTTCCAGGAACCTGAACTCTACAACATCTGAAAAAACTAAAACATGACAAATGTCAAAGAAATTTTCAGCATATAAACTCCTTTGTAAGGCGAAGGAATAAAATTCTCCCTGAGAGAATAAAATACTCTCTGAAAGAATGTACGCCACTGAGTTAAACTGAGCAAGGAGAAAAACCAGTTTATGCCTGATGCCTTAGCAACATTAAAACCAGTTTGACACATCATGGCTAATGAAAGTCATAGGTGTTTGCGCAAATCAGTATGACCACTAAATCAGAATACTGAATGCGCAAACTCAGAGCAAAACAATGAGTTGTATTGCATACATCATATAACACATTATAATCATATATAAGTGACATCATCTATGCTAAAATGTAAACAAATGTTGAACGGCACTAGAAAGGAGGAGAGCACACGTCTTCCCTTGCTAGCAGCCAAGGTGAGTGTACAGTAAGCCTGCCGTATTCGCGGGGAATGTGTACCGTCCCCCCGCCACGAATAGCTAAAATCCGCGAATACTTAAAACCCCTCTAAAAACACTTAGAACTGCCTATTTTGATAGTTTAAACTCCAAAAAAAACCTCTAAAAATGCTTATACATGAGTATTTTAATAGTTTTATCACAAAAAGTGCATTCAGTCATGAAAATGATATGAAAATACTGTAATTAGTGAATATTTCTCGGTGAAAAATACAGCGAATGGGCGAATTTTCTATGAATAGCGGGTATATATACGTTCCCCAGATAAATCTGCTGATAGTGAGACCGGGGTCTACTGTATAATATGGGGCAAGTTTAGTTGAATGTATACTGTAATTCCTATTGTAAAGGACTGATGGTTTATATATTGTGAAGGAACAAATGTCAGTCAGCACATCATGAAAAACTCACAGACTGGGTTTTGAACAATGCATTTGTGTCGTTAAGTGGCTAAAGATTCAATATAGCTTATATCAAATACCACATTTAATTTAGGGACATTCTCTCTTATTGCAGTTACTTCACTTTTATATCACTTACCTAGAGTATGCTATTGAGGAAAATTAGCAAGACACTGAAGAACACACGTTCCTTCGCAGATTATCAGTGATCATCCGTAACAATGCAGGTTACCTGCGGCAAAGAGATGTGATCTCCATTAGCACATAAAAGTTTTCTATAAACAATACAGTACCAATGAGATTGTACACTAAGCACTTGCAGATTCAATGCCAATGTTTGACTAATGCGGTGCAAAACATGTGGAAAAACGTCATTTTTCCCATTCCTGTCTTGTGTGTTCCTGTACGAACCTGCAAACACAAGTTCTGTACGGGTTAAATTTTAGCACTTAATGTTCTGGGTACTTCCACATTAATATGAACTTAAAATATGTCATTTTTGTTGCTACTTTCACACAGACATTACAAAATAAAAATGTATTACAGAACTAGTCTAAAGTTTTATTTCCAACGGTTTACATATGGACAACTTAAAAAACGAAGTACAATAATTCTGCAATGTCTTGTACATAAATCCGTGGAAGAGATATGAATAGCATTCTGGGTTTGTTACAATGGACTACAAAACCAAAACATGACAAATCTTTCAAGTCGTTTGTATTTTTCCTAACATACGAACCTGAGGTCCTTACAAATGGAAATACCTTCAGTGCAGTTGGTAACCGGCCATTCAATTCTTAACAAGGTTGTTAGGTAGTTAACTACCAGCTGTAGGGTGGGAAGTCCCGACCTTCTGTCCAGCAATGCATTCACATTCTGGTCCAGGTATCAGAATTTGCATTCCTTCCTACATGCATACAAAGCCTCTGTCTTGACATATGGAAGACTAACCTTTTGGGTGGGAGGATTCTGAATATGCTTCTGAACCGACTGATGGTTCGCCTCACCTGGGCCTCTCTTTCTGGTCGTGTAGAGCAAAGGAAGGAGTGCCGTGCCTCTGACCTGCTGAACGTGTGTGTGTTCAACTGCCAGACGTCTGGGCCTTTCGAATTAATGAGTTTGAGTAGCAGCATTGATTCGAAAAGGTCTGGATGAACCTTTAGTGTCGGAGACAATAAAGCTAAAGATAATAGGTTTGTTTATTGTCAGCCCCTCTCTCCCTTTGCTAGAAAGAGGGTAGTACATTAAATAATAGAAAGGGTGCTCGGAAATGTAACTCACCTACATCAAGCCTATTCCAGCACATGATGGCTTGCCAACCGATCCTCTGCCTGTGGGGAGCGGCCAGTCACACACACACACACACACACACACTTTCTTCTGCAACTGTATATCTTAGGTGAGATGCTACCTGTCCCTCTGGGGGAACTAGATAAGCTACACAACTTGTTGAACAGCCACCACAGGACCCAAGGAAAAGATGTCCAAGGACCTATGGGTAACGTCCCATTGGTAGGAAGAGGTGAGTGTGGTCTGTTGCAACCACATTCCTGCCTTCAGTACCTGATGAACCGACAGGTTCTTCCTGAATGCGAGGGACGGACCAATGCCTGTGACCTCATGAGCTCTGGCCCGGAATGTACTGTTACCCACTTCGTCAGCTGTAGAGTACGCCCATTTGATCTTCTCACGAAGCTAGAAAGAAATGGTATTCTTGGACACCTCTTTCTTGGTCGAGCCAGTACAGTACTAACAAAGAGTCATCGACACCCAGGCCTGAGCTGCTGAGTCCCCTAAGGGTAGTACCGCAGCACTCTAACTGGAAACAGTAGCATCTTGTCTGGATCATCACCAACAAAGTCCTCTAGGGAGGGAATCAAGAAGGACTTGAATCTGGCATCAGGGACTGATGGATTCTGAGTCTTTGCCACAAATTTCAGGACAAATTCGAGCGAGACAGATCCCCATCCCCTCAAGTGCTCAACGTCAAAAGAAAGGTCATGTAATTTGCTTATTCTCTTTGCTGATGCCAGGGCAAGTAAGAAGACAGTCTTGAGGGTCAGATCCTGTCTGATGAACCTTGCAGGGGATTGTATGGCGCACGATTCAGGTCCGAAGAACGAGAGTCACAACCCACTCAGGGGGCCTGAGTTCTCTGGGAGGGCAAGACTTTTCAAAGATTCTCATCAGCATAGAGATCTCCCACGAGGAGAAGAGGGCAACACCTTCCAGGTGTAGGACTAGGCTCAGGTGGCCCTGTAGCCCTCAACAGTTGAGATGGAGAGAAGCTTCTCTCAGTGAAGGAAGATAAGAAAGTCCGCTACCTGCTGAACAGTAGCTCTGACCAGAGAGATACCCAGTCTAAGACACCAACCACAGAAGACGACCTATTTCCCCCGGTACACAAGTGCCGAGGACTTCCGAAGGCATCCAGACATCTCTGCTGCTGCTTAATGAGAAAAGCATCTTGCTTGCAAGAGATGCTGGATCATCTCCAGCTGTGGATAGGGATTCTACAGACTGGTGGAACCTCCCGATGTGCAACTGGCAAAAAAGGTTGTGCCAGGGAGGAATCTCTCTCAGTGCCTCGGATAGCAGAGCTAGCAGGTCTGGGTACCATTCAGCAAGTGGCCACTTGGGTGTCACCAGGGTCATTCTGAGATTCAGAGTGATCATTACCCTGTTGATCGCCAGATGAATCAGACAGAATGGAGGAAAAGCATTGTCCCAGGGGTACTGAAAGGCATCTTCTGCTGCTGCCCTTGGGTCTGGGACGATGGAGCAGAACACTGGCAACTTCTTGCTGGGCCTGGTTGCAAAAAGGTCTATCACTGGTTGTCCACAAAGGTCGGACCATCTTTCCGTGATGTCTAGGTGCAGGGACCCTTCTGTCCCTATCACTTGACCCTGGTGACTGAGTTTATCTCCACTATGTCCCTCTTGCCTGGAATGTATCGGGCAGAAAATTCCACCAAGTGTGCTACTGCCCACTCGTACACCTGCACCGTCAACTCGTGAAGCTGAAGGGATACTAGTCCCCCAGCTTGTTAACTTATTCCACTGCTGTGGTACTGTTGCTCATCAGCACCACAGAGTGCCCCATCACTCGATCCTGAAACTCTTGGAGAGCCAAGAAGCTGCCTTGAGCTATAGGATATTGATGTGGTGGTGCACGTTGTTCTGATCCAACGCACGGGAAACTAGCAACTCTTCCAGGTGTGCGTCCCATCCCTCTCCCGATGCATCCGAGAACAGAAGTGTCTCGGGAGGTGGAGTGTGTAGTGACACTCCTATTATGAGGTTCCTTTGGTCCAGCCACCAGGCTAAGTACTGTCTCACTTCCCTCGAGAGAGGAATGGGAAGGTACGGGGAGTCCCTTGCTGGAGACCAAAACTCCTTCATTCTCAACTGAAGGGAATGAAGGTGAAGCCAGCTTCTCCAGGCCGACAAGTGACCGAGAACAATTTGCCACTGCCGAACGATCGTGACACCTCCCTGAACTTGCTGATACGCGAGCCTGCTTGGGTATGAGATCTGACTTCTTGAAGTTTATTACAACTCCCAGGCTGCAACAAACTCAAGAATTCAATCCTTGCCCTGGAGCAACTGCAAACAAGAGCTCACCAGGACTGGCCAATCATCGAGATACCTCAGAAGATGTATTGCGTGTGAACGGGCCCAAGTCGACACAAGGGTGAACACTCACGCGAACACCTGAGAAGAGGGTGAGAGCCCAAAACAGAGTGCCCTGAACTGGTACACTGTCTCCCTGAGGATAAAGAGGAGATACTTGCATGAGGACTGATGGATGGGCATTGGGAAATATGCATCCTTCAGATCCACTGTAAGCATGAAGTTGAAATCCCTGATGGACGCGAGCAATGAACCTGTCGTTTCCATTGTGAACCGTGTCTGGCGAATGAATCAGTGCAAGGGAGATAGGTCTATGACCGGTCTCCATCCCTCTGATGCTTCTCTATGAGAAAGAAATGGCTATAAAAGCCAGGAGACTGATCTGTCACGACTTCCACAGCGCCTTTCTTCGGCATCGCTCTCACCTCCCCCGACAGGGTGAGATCCTTCAGCGAGCCAGGAATGTAGGTTTGGAGATGGACTGGATGGCTGGTGAGAGGTGGCCGAGACTCGAAGGGAAGTAAGTACCCTTCCCGAAGGACATTCACGACCCAAGTCTCTGCTCCATATCGCTGCCATGATACCCAATGTATTGACGGGCTAAACCCCAGGCCCCCATCAATGGGGAATATAGTAGAGCGGACTTCTGTGATAGGGTCACTCCTTTTGTGGTACAGGAACACCAGAGCTCCCTTTTCTTCAAAATGTTCATAGTAAAAAGGGATAACGGATAACACCCATAAAATCTGAGCGTAGTCCTCTGTGACAAGAGGACAATCCTTGATCTTGTGAGCGAGGGCACCCACTGCCCAATCCAAAAAATCTAAGCACCTCAAAAACTTTGAAAAGGTGTTTGATCAAGAGGTCTAGCTCCGATGTTGAGAACAGGATCTTCACAGAATTGAAAGCAGACCTCTGGGAAGAGTATTGAACTGGAGAAGTCCCCCTGGGAGGAGGCAAAAGCTCCCAGGGATGGGGCCTCTCCAGCTGTGTAAGACAGATGTCCCGTGTGCTTCTGAGCACACATTAGCTCCAGCTCCCTGGTTTCTGCGTTGAGACCTTTGGCACCAGAGCGCCCCTTGGCTCCTGAACGTCTCTTACCAGAACGTTCGGCTCTTTCTGAGCGCCTGTCGGCGTCTGGTCTGAGCTTTTTTCTGTGCGTGAGTGCCAGTTGGCTCCTGAGCTTGTTTTGTCCTCTTAGCGCCCACTGTCTGCAGAGCTTCCCGGGGCACCAGTGCCCCCTGTCGCTTCTTCTTCTAAGCTCCTGACACCTACTCCTGTAATTGGGGTTTTGGAACCAGCCGCTGCCCAGCTGCCCCTCATCCTCAGTGTCTGGCCTTGGCGCAACAAGCTTCCGCAGTAGCGGACCCTTCCTTTCTGTCCATTCAGCAACAGTCAGACAATATATTGGGGTTAATCAAGAAACCCCCTTCGACACCTCAACCTCTTGCGGAGTTGTCTCCCATTTCTTCAGAGGAGGAAGAAGAAGTGGACCCAGTCACCCCTCCAACTGCTTGCCTGGCATCTGCATATTTAATGGACAACCACACTGTTAATTCTTCGAGACTTCCTAAGATGGTTCTGTCTTCCTCTGCTAAGAAGGCTTTACATGAAGTGGAAAGCTAGGTCTCAGGGAAGAGGGAGCAGGGAAGAGCCTCCTTTAGTTGCCCTCTGAGAGAGCCTCGACAGAGGGCAACTAAAGGAGGTGATGTCATATGACGCCTGCAAGAGGGGGAGGGAGAAGTTAGGTGCACGGTGTCAGTCCAGAGTAAACAGTGCTGTCGAATGGTTGTGAGCGCGCTCATTTGTGGTCTGTTTGTTCGAGTTGTAAGTGAGTCGTAAGTGTTTTTTTGTTTGTTGCGGTCATGAGCTGGATTGGACAAGAAGTGCAACTAGAACAGGTGTGTAGATTGTGTAGTTGTAGCATTTTGGACGGGCTGGGAGAAAACATCACAATTTTTGAAAGTAAACTGTATTTTTCCTAACTATACAAACCTGAGGTCCTTTGCATTAGGAATTACCTTCAGCGTAGGCTGGAAACGGCCGTTAAACCCTTGAGCAAGGTGGGTAGGCAGTAACTACCACCAGGTAGGCGGGAATACTCGCCTGCCCGCATGTAAACATTCCAGCTTGCCTTTCGGTCCAGGTTCAGGTTGAGGGGTGGCATGAGGCGGGTATAATATGTAACGTAAAGGACCTTAGGTTTGTATAGTTAGGAAAAATACAATTTACTTTCAAAAATTGTGATTTGTTCTGACACGGTATACAAACTGTTGGTCCTTTACATTAGGAAGACTCACTGGTTGGAGGGAGGAATCTGAGTGAGTCTCCTGAACTGACTGGAGTTCTGCACACAGTGAAAAATACCGCGAATGGGCGAATTTTCCGCGAAAAACGGGTAGATACGTTCCACAGAGAAACAAGCGAATGCGTGAGTCTGCAAGATGGATAGTAAATGAAAAGGTAAAAGGGGGTGAAAGGATATGTAAAGCAAGGTTGGTAGCTAGAGGTTTTGAAGACGAAATGGCCCAATGGGAAAGAGATGCTCCTACATGCAATGCCGAAATTTTAAAACTTTGTTTGACAATAATAAAATTGAAAGATTGGACTTGCCATACATCAGATGTAAAAACTGCATATTTACAAGATGAAATACCAAGAGAGGTATATTTGAAAACACCTAGCGAAGATGGTTGGAGTGGATTATGTAAACTGAAGAAAACTGTTTACGGACCTTATATATTCTTCTGGAGGAAAGACAATAAACTGAATGGTATTTTATGTACACAAGTAGATCATTTTTGTTATGGAGGAGCTGAAGACTTTTAAAAGGAAACACTTGGGAAATTGTAACGGGAAATTGCAAGTAGGAGAACAAGAACGCAAAAGTTTCAAGTATATAGGAGTAATGACAGAGCATAATAAAAATAGAATTTGTCTTCATCAGAACCAGAAGTTAGAAGATTTACAGGTAATAGAGTACTGTATTAGGACAAAAGGAGTTAACAGAGTATAGATCAGTGGCAGGACAGTTGAACTGGGTATCGCTACATGCCATGCCAGAAATATCGTACGAAGTCAGTGAATTAAGCAAAGCTTCTAAAGAAGGAACGACTCAAGATATGAAAAATCTGATCAAAACAGTGAGAAAAGCTAAGAGCAGAATGGGAGACGTTATAATAAGCGAGTTAGAAGAAGAGAAGATTTATTGGGAAGCCTATGCAGATGCTTCATTCGGGAATACTGAAGGTGGTCATACACAATTGGGTAATGTGATATCCTTGACAGATGGTAAGAGGAGAAGGCCCATATGGTGGAAATCCAGAAAATCCAGAAGAGTGGCAAAGTCCACCACTGAAGCGGAAGCTCTGAGTTTGGGGGAGAAAATTGAAAGCATTGGTTAAAACTGATATTAAAACACTAATGGCTGCAATTACATCACGTACATGAGTAAGTGGCAAGAGATTAAAGGTTGCTATTGCAGCAATAAGAGAAACAATAGAATCTGGAGAAATAAAGGAAGTGAGATGGATAACAGGAAAGCATCAAATAGCTGATGTATTGACTAAAGCTGGAGTTTAGGGGAAAATATCAGAAACCACATAAAGGGTAAAGAATTGGAGAATGATGGAGATTAGGGGGGGGATTCAGATAAGAAGAGGTTGGAGGGGAGAGAGAAGGAGATAATGGTAATTATTTGTCAGTTTTATAAACTGAATCATTATTATTTTGTAATTTTATTAAATATTTTCAAAAGCAGTTCAACCTTGGTTTAAAATGGCTCAACGGTTGATGTGGTGATGTCACAGGACACCCGGAAGAGGGGGGAGGGAGAAGTTAGGCACGTGGCATCAGTCCGGAGTAAGCAGTGTTGTTGAATGGTTGTGAGCGCGCTCATTTGTGGTTTGTTTGTTCAAGTTGTAAGTGAGTCGTAAGTGTGTTTTTTTGTTTGTTGTGGTCATGAGCTGGATTGGACAAGAAGTGCAACTAGAACAGGTGCGTAGATTGTGTAGCAGTAGCATTTTGAACGGGCTGGGAGAAAACATCACAGTTTTTGAAAGTAAATTGTCTTTTTCCTAACTATACAAACGGCTAGAAACGGCCATTAAACTCTTGAGCAAGGTGGTTAGGCAGTAACTACCGCCAGGTAGGTGGTAATACCCGCCTGCCCGCATGTAAACATTCCAGTTTGCCTTTCGGTCCAGGTTCAGATTGAGGGGTGGCATGTGGTGGGCATAATATGTAGTGTAAAGGACCTCGGGTTTGTATAGTCAGGAAAAATACAATTTACTTTAAAAATTGTGATTTGTTCTGACATGGTATACAAACCCTCGGTCCTTTACATTAGGAAGACGGACTGGTTGGAGGGAGGAATCTGAGTGAATCTCCTGAATTGACTGGAGTCCTGCACGCCTGGGCTACTCCTGGTCGAAAGAGCGAGGAGAAGTACCGTGCCTCTGACATATTGATCGGAGTGTAGGAACTGCAAGATCAAATGTCAGATACCGAACCTTTCGCATGAGTGAGGAAGCATAATTCCTACGAAATTGGCTGGAAGGATCTAGTGTCGGAGGCAGTAAGGAAAAGCAGAGATAGGGTTTCCCTTATTGCCAGTCTCTCCTTCCTCCCCTTGCTGCAGGAAGGAGAAGAATTGCTTCTATGATTCTAAAAGAAAAATAGGATCGGGTGCTCGATGTGTAGTCTTACCGCATCGGCGCCAGATCCAGCAAGTATTGGTTCGAGTCCTATTCTCATCCCGAAGGAGGAGAGGTAGGAGGACGGGGAAGGAGGAGGAAGAGAGGCCAGCCACTCTCAGTATCCTTCACACTTCTAGAACCAACACCTTAGGCGAGATGCTACTAGTCCTCTTGAAGGAGCCGGGTAAGAAAACACAACTTGTTGAGCAGCCACCACAGGGCCAAGGAAAAAAGGTTCCAAGGGCCTGTGGGCAAGACCACAGGAAGACAAGTGTGGTCTATGAGACCACGTCTTGCTTCCAGACTGACAGAAACCTCCAGAATGCGAGGGATGGACCAAACCATTGACTTCGTGAGCTCTCGGATGGAAGGTACTGGTATCGTCATTGTCAGCTGCCGGGTACCTCCTTCGATCGCTTCACGAAGTCAGGAGAAAGATGTGTCCTTAGACACTTCTTCCTTGGGAGAGAGAGTACTAGCGAAAACGTTGACGACACCCAGGGTAGGAATGTCGAGCCTTTTCGTTAAGTACCACAACTCCCTAATAGGACAAAGTAACAAATGATCTGGATCATCGACACAAAGTCCAAGGAGGGGAACAAGAAGGACTTGAACCCGACAATGGATGCTGATGGATTCGGAGTCCACCTACGACATCCGAGAAGGAGTCGAGGTATTGATTGTTGATCCCCTTCACCTGTTCTTCCATTTTCTACGCCAAGGCCAGAGCAAGATGAGGGATGGTCCTAAGAGGGCACATCTCCATCCGACGACTCTTGTAAGGCACAAGCAGAGCACGGGACAGGAACCCTAAACGAGAGTCACATGCCACCCAGGGAACAGTTCCCCGGGACAGCAAGACCAAAGAAGCTTCTCATCCGTAGCCAAATCTCGACTTAGGAGAAGAAGGCTACTTCAGATAGAAGACTAGACTGCATGAGCCTACGTTCTTCACAAATAAAAGGGAGAGAAGCAACCCTCGGCGGAGAAGACGAGGACGTCCAGGCCTGAAGAGCGACTCTGACCCGAGAAGAAGTTCCGTCAATGACACCCACCAGCGAAGGCGTATCCAGTCCCTGGGACAGTGGTGCAGAGGACTTCAAGAGATATCAAGCTATATCCGTTGCCGCTCGGTGAGAAAGCCTGTTCTTGCAAGGAAAGCTGGAAGGTCTCCCAGTCCTGAACATACAGGGATGTACTGCCTGAAGAACTGCTTCTTGGGTAGCTGCTACAGGAGGTTGGGTCAAGCAGAACTCTTCTCAGTGCCTCAGCTATCAGGTCGAGCGAAAGGTGAAGTCTTCCAGCATTTGTCTGTAACTTGGGGTGAGCAATGCTTGTGAACCCCTAGCGAAACAGACAAATACGGAGGGAAAAACGTAGACATCGAATTTTTCCTCAAAAAGACAGCATGCCTCACCGCAGCGGCCCCTGGGTCTGGTATGACGGAGTGAGAAAAACTATCGACTTGTTGTGCAGGGAGGCAATAGAGAGATGGTAGGGATTTCTCAGTCGAGCAGTCTCTTCATGAATCTTTGGGAAGAAAAGAGTGAGCAGCACGTTCCGTCCTGATCAGTCAAACCCGAGGCCAAGCTCGCCTAACAATACATCCCCACCAGGAATGCATCTGGTTAACTGAGCTGTCAAGTGCGCTACAGAACACTCAAATGTCGACAGATGGAACAGGAGGAAAAAACGATTACCTCTTGTTTGTTGACAAATGCCACTGAGTGTCGCAAAACTCATCCTGAATTCTCGGAAGGCCAAAAGGCTGCCCTGAACCTTCTCATCACTAGACAGTGATGAGAAGGTACTAATCGTCTTGGTCACACACCTTTAAGACAAAGTCTTACAGGTGTGTGCCTATTCCTCGATCGGTAGACACAATATGAGGGGAATATTCAAAGATTCCTTCAATCAAGCATTAGCCTAACTCTTTCCTCATACTTCGAAGAGGAAAGACGGACAGAGGAATGGAAGCAGACTTCCATTCTCCACCATGGGGAAGCTTCTGCAAGATGACAGGTTACCGAGACAATTAGCTCTAGCTGGGCTGGCATTTCCTGAATCTGGAGCACGGGAGAGGAAGCGGGATGGAAGTTTGATGAAAAGAATTGCCAAGACCTAAGGGAAATAGATACTTCTCCTGAAGGAATCCATTCCCAGGTCTTGGCAATGTCGCTGCCAGCTCCCGAGACTCGATAAGTATCATTTCATCCAGGCATCAGCAGTAGGAGAACTTCCCAGTCGATACTTCTTTCTCTCTTCCCTTCTTCCCTCCTTCCTATGTAAAAGAGGGTGGCATGAGACACAGTTATGCGCACTTTCCTAGAAGGGAAGAAGAGGACTATGTGTTCCGCAATCTCCTTCCGAAGCCTGGGACTTCTTAGGAGTTGAGGGGGGCTGGCTTGAACTCAAGGTTGAGTCCAGATGACTAAGACCCAAAGGTCTTGGCCGTTGTCCAAAGGACAAGGCAGTGCCCTGGTACGAACCTTGATTCCTGAGGTATCTGGCAGATCTCTGAAAGAGAAAGGCAGAACCAAGTAAAGGTTCGTTCTTAAGTTTCCAGCCAACTCGGGACTTATGAAACCGGAGATCCGAATTGGGACAAAGTCCTTCTTCTTAGCACCAGAATTGCCCACAGAACTGCAGTCGGCAAGACCCTCTGAGGCAAGAAGAATTCGTACTCTGTCGAGGCAGGGGAGAAGCTTGGTGTCTCAACCTGAATGAACTCCTTCTCCAAAGAAAAGAATTCATCTGGTTGAGAACGCTCTCAGAAGCAGGGACCGCGGCGGTCCCCGACACTCTTGGCCCCTCAGGAATTGCAAGGGTTGTGAGTGATGATTATTCATTGGGGGAGCCGTGGTCCTGTCCCGGGATCCTTACGCTGACGAATCGGTGCAAAGTTCTCCGAAAAACGAGGGCAATCGCAACTTGAAGAGGAAGACCCTCGCTGCTTCCGAAGCGTGAAACTCCAGTACCTCTCCTCTTGGAGGGAGACCTTGACAGATCCCATGAAACCCTCCTCGGCTACCTTGTTGTACTACGAAACAATCAGGGGACCGACACCCAAAGCACACCAGGCAGTTGAACTCCGAAGACAAATTCGTCGGAGCTCACTCTGTCCGTTTCATGCCCCTCGGAACAACCGAGAGGAAAAGAGAACAGGTGAGGAGAAAGAGTATCCCTACCTGTCCTGCCAGTAAGATAAGCAGGAGAGGCGGACCGTTAGCGATAATCAACCGAAGATTACTTCCACATGGGGGAAGGAGAGCGCTTGTGCAGTGGCAAAGCGCTTTCCTGGGAAGAGCAGAAAGTTCACTTGAACAGAGCCGAGAACCCAATTCGGATGAACAGAGTGGGGCCGAGCCGACCTGAACCGAGCCAATCACGTGAATGTAGTCCAGGGGTGGTGTGCGGTGGACTGGGAGGCAGGAGGATCAAGCTGAGCCGAGCAGAGCCAGTCTTGCAAGCACGACCAGGGGCTGGGCGGGGCGAGCAAGCAGAGCGTGCCGAACCGATCGCGCGAACACAATCAGAACTGGACAGGGCGCAACTCGTCTGCCGTGAACTATTGCTAGTTTCCCGAACTCTAAACTCCTTCGAGGCCAAGGCCCCTCGAGAAGGTTCAAGGGGAAATTCTGTGTATGCTATCTTGCACGCTCAAACCCTAAGGTTCAAGACACGAGGATGAATTCCGGCCAAGCAACCGAAGCAGCTGGTGGGCAGTATCGAGACACCTGGCATCTCAGCACCCAGACACACCTGGCTTCCTGGCACTCAGACACCTGGGTGTCTCGGCACTTCCTCTCGTCCTGTGGCTCTCGTCAGGACAGCGCTCGTGATTCATAGGGTTTGAGTGACCAACGAGACTCCCAAAAATCAGGAGTGGCTGCCTTCGGTTTCCTAGGAGATCGAAAAGAGCCAGGCACAGAACCAGTCTTAGATGCAGATTTCTAAGACTGGCAACGAATTGGTTCCCGCCCAAGGGCAGGAAGAGCCAACGAGAGAAACCTGTCTCCCGGCAGAGAGTCAGTCCCTTAGAAGTCCCGCAGGACTCCCGAAGGGAATCTCTTCCCTGCTTCTTCTGGTGTTCGAGCCAATAGGATCGAGACACTGGACTGGGAACCCGACCAAGCACTTGGGGAGCACTTGTGGTGCTGGTAGGAAGAGCTGAGACACCTGGGTGCCTTTGCCCTTCTCTCGCACTGCTCCCGAACTGGGCTGGGGAGAGTACTCTCCAGACCCGATCAGGATACTCGATATTCCACCAAATCTTGAGCACTCGGAGTGGCTCGCGAACGAGCGCCTGAAGCAGCCCCCATCTTAGAGGCAGAACCTCTAGGACTGGAACAGGATCGCAAAACGAGGTCTGTGCGCCTGCGGCTCCCGAAACACAAAACCCAGGGCTATTAAAATCGGTTTCGTAACCTGAAGGTTGGGAAGAGCCAACAAGAGACCCACTGCCTCCTTGGAAGGAGGTAGTCCCTAGATGTCCAAGGGCATCAAGGGGAAAGAAGCAGCCTTCCTCTCCTTCGGCCGACAGAGGTCTGTCCGGTTCCCGGGACCCCCTCGAACCTCAGGAGAGGAAGGGAAGAGGCAGCAGAAGACGAAATTGAAGATAAGATGAAGAAGACGGCGGCTACTTCCACAGGGCAACTTCCTTCACCTTCACTCTGACATCTTCTACAGGATGGTGGACACGAAACATCGTAACCTCCAGGGCAGCTAGGCAGGAACGCAACGGAAGCAGCCCAGGACACCACCACCAGGAGAAGCAGCAGGCACGATCAGGACAGCCGATGCAGGAGCTACGGAAGCGGTTTGGAAGGCAGGAGCTACAGCAACGCCCAGGAATGTCACCAGCAGCGACAGGAACGATCAGGACGGCTGCGGCAGGAGACCAGGAAGAGCTGCCCAGAGACTGTTGTCGAGTTAACAGAAGCATAACACAGGAAACAGCAGGAGCAGACGGACCACAGATACGCCAGAGGCAGTCAGTGCCACGGCATACATGAAGGCCAGCAATGACAGCAATCAATCCACATCGGCGGGAACAGAGTCGGAACGATCCCGACGTGGAACTGTGCCATTCCAACCAGGTAATGTGGTAGATCCCGAAGCAACACTAAATGAACGTCGGGACTCCTTCATGCAAGACATCCCTGATATATCCAGCCAACTACTGCTGTGCCTGCGATGCTCACTGTCAACCTGAAAGAAAAAGCAAAGATGATTAGTAGAGGGAGACTCCTCTCGCTACGAGGGAACTGCCCTACGCAGCGAGAGGAGGCCCCTTTGAAGCAGGTCAACTGACTGCCCGCAGCCACCCCCCTCCTCAAAGTCTTCACCCGACAAGTGAGTGAAGAGGGCGAAGGAGAGAGATCTCTACCGAAGGAGAGAAAGGAAGAACTTACAGGGAGAGAGAGGGAAGGAGGGGAGTCCACCAAGGGCGCCGTGGAAGCGGAACTTACTGACGACGCCGCACACCTCCCCCACAACTCTCTATATCGCAGATGGCGAAAACAACACTCAGCACAAGTAGGAAGGAAGCAGTCATGCCCTTGAACACGAAGGGCGGGAGCCCAAGAAAGGAAGCGAACCCTTACATCCCGATCAATGAAGGGGAGCAAAGATACTACGTCCCAACTAATATCTCCGAACGTACAGGGGAACGCCTTCAGTATCTAAATAAAGGGCTACTGGAAGAGAAGCATTACAACTCGGTTACACCCCTCTAAATACGCCCTTGGCTGTCAAACCTGAGACACAGACATAGGGGAACAACGGCTTACGCAAGATTATCACAAACCGTGGGTTTGTATTAATAAATATCAAACACATAATCCCTACCGGGATAATAAAGAGCTTAACGACAGTCAAGCACAGAGATCCGAAAACATGTCTGCAATGCATGACAGCAGAAAGCAAACTGGAATGTTTACATCGGGCAGGCGGGTATCCCCACCTTTGTGGAGGTAGTTACTGCCTAACCACCTTGCTCAAGAGTTTAACGGTCGTTTCCAGCCTACGCTGAAAGTAATTCCTAATGCACGGGACCAACGGTTTGTATATCGTGTCAGAAAACCTGGAATTTTTGCATCCGGGCAGGCGGGTATTCCCGCCTACCTGGCGGTAGTTACTGCCTAATCACCTTGCTCAAGAGTCTAACGGCCATTTCCAGCCTACGCTGAAAATAATTCCCTATGTATATCGTGTCGGAACAATCATGACTTATAAGGTAAGATAATACCCCCTCTCCATAGCTAATACAGCAAAATTGTAACCAGTAAACATCCCTACATTGCGTGACATTATTTTATATTGGCAACTTATAAAATTTTACCCATTTTTAAAAAGCGCTCTTCAACAAATTACAACTTATATAAAGTAAGATAATAACACCCCCCCAACTTGGCTAATATGGCAAAATTGTAACCAGTGAACACCCTATGTTTTGTGACATTATTTTATATTGGCAACATCACAATTTTTAAAAGTAAATTGTATTTTTCCTAACTATACAAACCTGAGGTCCTTTACATTAGGAACTTTTGAACAAGGTGGTTAGGCAGTTAACTACCGTCCGGGAGGTGTGAGTACCTCCTGCCTGGATGTAAACATTCCAATTTGCCTTTCGGCCCAGGTATCAGATTGGGGGGTGGCATGAGGTGGGCATGAAATATAATGTAAAGGACCTTGGGTTTGTATAGTTAGGAAAAATACAATTTACAGTCGGGTACTTTCAAAAATTGTGATTTGTTCCGACACGATATACAAACCCTCGGTCCTTTACATTAGGAAGACTCACTGGTTGGAGGGAGGAATCTGAGTGAGTCTCTATGAAGTGACTGAAGTTCACCACACCTTAGTCTTCCCTTCCTGGTTGATGGAGTGGGGAAGGGAAAACCGCCTCTGACTAAAATGTTCGGGTTGTAAGAAACGCAGGATCAATTGTCAGACTTCTGGGTCCCTTTGCATGAAAGAGGAAGATGTCAGTTCATGCAAAGTAGGCTAGGAAGAACTTGGCGTCGGATGACATTAAGGCAATCACAAGCATTGGGTCTGTCTTATTGCCATGGTCTCCTTCCCCACCTTGCAAGGGGAAGGAGTGGGGTTGCTTCTATGAACCTAAGCGGAAAATAGAACGGGAGCTCCCGTTGGGTGCTTACCTGCATCAATCGCCAGACCCAGCACGTAATGGCACGTCCACTCTCTGCCTGTGGGAAGAGAGCCAAGATGGGGAGAAAGAAGAGAGGCCAGTCACTCCACATTCATTTTCCCAATCACAACCGTATATCTTATGCGAGATGCAACCTGTCCTGTTGGAGGAGCCGGGTAAGCTACGCAACTTGTTGAGCAGCCACCACAGGACCCAAGGAAAAAGTATCCAAGGACTTGTGAGCAACATCCCGGAGGTAGAAGGAGGTGAAGGTGGTCTGTTGGAACCACACACCTGCCTACAGCACCTGCAGAACCGACATGTTCTTCCGGAACATGAGGGACGGACCAATGCTGCGGACTTCGTGAGCTCTCGGACGAAGCGTACCTGTGTTGTCTTCTCCAGCAGCAGAATACGCTCTCCTTATCGTCTCACGAAGCCAGAAAGAGATTGTGTTCTTGGACACTTCTTTCTTGGCTGAGCCAGTACTAATGAAGAGTCGTCAACACTCAGGCTGGAGACGTCGAGTCCTCTTCAGATAGCGCTGCAGCACTCTAACAGGACACAGTAGCATCTCGTCTGGTTCATTACCTACAAAGTCCTCAGGGAGGGGATCGTGAAAGACTTGAACCGTGCGTCAGAGACTGAAGGATTCTGAGTCTTCGCTATGAAATCTGGGACAAAATCAAGCGTAACTGATCCCCATCCCCTCGAGTGTTTAACACCGAAGGAAAGTCCGTGTAGTTTGCCAACTCTCTTCGCCGATGCCAGGGCAAGCAGGAAGACGATCTTGAGGGTCAGATCCCTGTCTGACGACTCTCGTAAAGGCTCATACGGTGCACGAGTCAGGCTCCTTAGAACAAGAGTCACATCCCACGCAGGGGACCTGAGATCCCTGGGTGGGCAAGACCTTTTGAAGCTTCTCATCAGTAGGGAAATCTTGAAGGAGAAAGAGATGTCTACTCCATTCAGCTGCAAGACTAGGCCGAGTGCAGTGCGGTAGCTTTTTACAGCTGAAACGGAGAGAAGCTTCTCTCGGCAAAGGAAGAGAAGGAAATCTACGACCTGCTGAACAGTAGCTCCAACTGGAGAAATACCCTGTCCACGACACCAACCACATAAGACGGACCACTTCCCCTGGTGTACCGCTGCAGAGGATC
The DNA here is from genome assembly GCF_040412425.1 of Macrobrachium rosenbergii. NCBI lineage: Eukaryota > Metazoa > Arthropoda > Malacostraca > Decapoda > Palaemonidae > Macrobrachium > Macrobrachium rosenbergii. The sequence goes on from NW_027100730.1 coordinate 1,487,280, forward strand.
GTCTGAGGGACCCAGCCATCTCCGTTGCTGCATGACACGAAAAGCCTCTCGCTTACAGGAGATGGTGGATAACCTCCAGCCGTGAAGACACAGGGACTGCACTGCCTGGTGGTACTGCTCCATGTGGGGTTGTCACAGCAGGTTGGGCCGTGGGGGATCTCTCTCAGCGCCTCGAACAGAAGAGCTAGCAGGTCAGGATACCAAACGGCCTGCAGCCATTTGGGTGCCACCAGAATCATTCTGAGATTCGGAGTGATCATTGCTTGGCTGATCACTCTGCGAATCAGACAGAACGGAGGAAAGGCGTAAATGTCGAGGTTGTCCCACGGGTGCTGGAACGTGTCCTCCACAGCGGCCCATGGGTCCGGCACAACAGAGCAGAAGACCTGGAGTTTTCTGCTGTGCCAGGTGGCGAACAGGTTGATGACTGGGCGCCCCCACAGGTCAAATAGCCTTTCCGTGACTTCTGAGTGAAGGAACATTCCAGTTCCAATCACCTGATTCTGGCGGCTGAGCTTGTCTGCCATGACATTCCTCTTGCCTGGAATGTACCTGGTCGACAGCTCTACCGAGTGACCCATGGCCCACTCGTGCACCTGCATCGTCAACTGGTGGAGCAGGAGGGATACTAGACCACCCCCTGCTTGTTGATGTATGCCACTACCATGGTATTGTCGCTCATCAGTACCACGGAGTGTCCCATCATTCGATCCCAGAACTCTTGGAGAGCCAGGAGTCCAGGATGTCTGATGTGAGGAGTTCCAGGATGTTGATCTGAGAACACAGCATGTCTGGAGGGGGAGTATGCAGGGATACTCCTATCAACAGGTTCCTGTTGTCCATCCACCAGCGAAGGTCCTCTTTCACCTCCTCGGAAAGAGGGATGAGAAAGGACTGGGGGTCTCGGGACTGGGAACAATACTCCTTTAGTCTCCATTATAGAGACTGCAGGCGCAGACGCCCATGAGGTACCAGCTTCTCCAGCGACGACAGGTGACCGATGATGACTTGCCATTGCGGGGCTGGCTGTTCCTGTCGAGACAGGAACAGCTGTGCTGCCTGCCTGAACCTACTGATACGAGAGCCCGAGGGAAAGATTTTTGCTGCTACTGTGTCTATCAGCATGCCCAGGTACTTTATCCTCTGTTTTGGGGGAGAGATCCGATTTTTGAGATTCACCATGATCCCAAGATCGCGGTAAAACTCGAGGAGTCGATCCCTGTCCTGTAGCAACTGTGAGCGGGAGCTCTCCCGTTCGCCAGGACAAGCCAGTCATCAAGATACCTCAGTAGACGTATCCCGTGCGAGTGGGCCCAAGCTGACACGAGAGAGAAGGCTCTCGTGAACACCTGGGGAGCGGTCGAGAGCCTGACGCAGAGTGCCCTGAATTGGAAGACCGTCTCCCCGAGGATAAAGCGGAGGTACTTGCGAGAGGACGGATGAATGGGTATTTGGAAATACGCATCCTTCAAGTCCACCGTAAGCATGAAGCCATTCTCCCTGATGGAAGTGAGCATGGATCGCGCCGTTTCCATCGTGAACCGAATCTGGCGAATGAAACGGTTCAAGGGAGAGAGGTCTATGACTGGTCTCCATCCCCCTATGGCTTTCTCTACGAGAAAGACACGGCTGTAAAAGCCTAGAGACCGGTCTGACACGACTTCCACAGTACCCTTGCTCAGCATGGCTTGCACTTCTGCTGTAGTGCGGAGTCCTTCGGAGTTCCTTGGACGTATGTGTGGAGACGGACTGGAGAGTAGGTGAGGGGAGGCTGAGGCTCGAAGGGTAGTAGATATCCCTCCAGAAGGACATCCACTATCCAGGTCTCAGCTCCGTGTCGCTGCCATGTTGCCCAATGGCTCAACAGGCATCCCCGCCCTTTGGCAGCATTTGGGGGGGAACGCTGCCCCTAGCATTTCCCCTTCTTCTTCTTTCCCTTGCCCCCTTTTCTGGATTGGAAAGCGGGCTGAAAGGGGCGGGAAGACCCACCCTTTCTAGAGGAAGAAGAAGGCTGGGTGATTCCATGGGACCCCTTCGAAGACTGGGACTTCTTAGGGGCCGAGGAAGTGCTAGCCTGACCTGAGGGCCTGGCCGCAGTGGAACGCGAACCCGGAGGTCTTGGCCACTGCCTGGTGAACAAGCCGGTTGCTGTCATCGGCCCAGCGCTTGTCCACTGCAGCTTCCACCAACTCTCTAGGGAAGAGAGAGGTAGACCCCAGCAATGGTCTGTTCTGCAGGGTCATTGCTGACTCGGACCCCACGGACCTGGAGAAGCGAGAAAGAACGGCGTCCCTTTGCTTCAGGACCAGATTAACCCACAGGTTTACCGTAGATGGCCCTACCTCCAGACTGGCACAGTCTCCCGAAAACGGAGTCCTCCCTGGGTACGATAGTGCCCGAGGAAGCAGCCACCTTGGATACTATGAAAGACCACAGATTCAGCCAGGAAACTGCCTGGAAAACTGCAATGGCTGTGGCTTCCAGGATTGCGGCCTCTTGCTGAGAGAGTGAGATACTCTCTGCAGTAGGTTGCTGCAACGAGAGACGCCGGATCTAGACGAACCAGGTACGGGTCAACCTGCTTAGGCAGCAATGACCTCTCCGACAGTGCGTAAAAACGCTTCTGGCGAGGCAGAGGAGGGAGAAGTAGCTTGTCTGAGTGGTTCAATTGGAGAGAATTGTCCTGCCCAGACACAAGACCATTCACTTGATTGAGTACCCCCTCAAAAAGCATCAACCACGCCAGCCCCATCGAAGCCTTGGGTTCCTTCTTGGGTCCCCAGTAGGATTCGAGGCGTGATGGATGATCCACAGACGAGGCCGTGGTCCCTTCCCTGAGGTCGTTGTGCTGACGAATCAGCGCAATTACCTCAGCAAACGTCCTCTGTATCTCAGGGGTGTCCGCGTCCTGGGGAAGAGGACCCTCAAGTCCTTCCAGGGTGCGGTCCTCCCGATCTACTCTCCCTGCAGGAGGGAGAACCTCGGCAGACCACCATGATTCTTTCTGCACCACGCTGGCATACGACCTGGCCGAACCGAAGACCGAGCCAGGCATGTACACCCTCGAGGTAGAACTCTGGGTGAGACAACTCGCCAGAGTTCTTCCTGTCTGACTTCGCGCCCCTGGGAGGAGCCCAGGAGGTAGAGGGGACAGGCAAGGAGGATTGGGCACTTCCACTGGCCCTGCTGGCAGAACCAACAGGAGCAGCGGGCTGGGAGCGGTCACCAACCTGCAGTGGTGACGGCAGCCTGGGTCGAGGAGAGTGCTTTTGCCTGGGTGAAGCGTTCTCCTGAGGAGAGCGGAGTGGCTCGCACGAGCCGAGCCAAACGCTCACCTCCCCTGAGCCAGGCTGGCAGCACGAATGTGGCCAGGGACTGGGAGGAGTCGAGCACGTGGCTGGCTGGCGTGAACTTGCGCTGTCCTCTGGGCGCTCCCCAGTCTTCTTCGAGGCCGAAACCTCTTGTGAAGACTGAACAGGGGACCTATTCTCTGCTTCTCCAGGTGTCCGGACCAGAGGGATCAGTGTACCTTCCTGGGAACCTGGCTTGGTACTAGAAGAAGTACCAGCAGGAAGAGTTGGGCCACCTACATGCCTGGACTCTTTCTCTCGTCCCGCGCCCGAGTCTGTATGGAGAGAGGTTTCTCCCTGTACCAGACTGGGGTACTCAGGTCTGCTTAGAGAACCGGGTACTCGGAGCGACTCGCGAGTGATCCCACTGCCTTTCCTCTGGAAGGAGGCAGTCCCTTAGAGGTCTTGGTGCGAGACTTCTTGGGGGGAGGGGAGGAGAGGCAGGCTTCTTCTTCCTTGGCTGAGTAGCCTCAGAAGGAGAAGCGGAAGAAGAGGCAGCAGATGACGATGACGAAGATGACGACACCTTCCTCGATCTCTTCTTCGCCATCTTCCTCAGGATCGTAGTCAGGTCCCCAAACCACAGAGGAGCAGCAGAAGACACAGGAGCAACCAGGGGGGCCACAGAAGCAGGCACAACCTGGGTAGCAGAGATGGTGCTCGGGCCAGCAGCTACCTGGGCAGATACAGCAGTATGGGAGCCAGGACAGTCCACGGATGAAGCCAGGGTCAGAGGCGAGGGTGGCACATGGGGAGCCAGGCCGGGCCAAGTGTCAGGGAAGCAAGGAGCCGGAACCGTGGTCAATAACGAGCGTGGGTCAGCAACAGGAACAGGCATAGTCATGAAAGGCACCAACGACGTCACCATGTGCGAGGAGCCAGGCAGGGACAACGGGGCCAAGAATCCAGGAGGCAGTGGCATGGAGTGGAATGTGGCAGGAGCAGCCAATACCTGGGTGTCGAGGTGCGAGGCTACCATCACAGGGAGCTTGCTGAATGACGACATGGTGACAGTCGTGGTGGTGGAAGCAGTGGCTGTGTGGGTCGTCATCGGAGCACCAAACAAGTGTGACACCAGACTCTCCAGTGACGGAACTCCAGGCAGACCCAGGTGCAGCCAGGCAGATGTTACATCAGGTACCTGGCCAACAGAGGACGCTTCCACCCCCAAACCTGAGGACAAAGTCGGGTCAAAAAAGGGAAGCCTATACTCGCTTCGGGGGAAAAAATTCACTCCCAGAGTGAGGAGAGACCCCAGAGAGGATGTCCTGAGCAACTGCTCTCCCATGGCCTTTCACACCCGATGAAACGAATGAGGAAGGGGAGGGGAAGTCCTCACCCAAGGGAGAGGCAGCAGGAAGGGGAAGCTTGCTGGGAGGGAGAAACGATCCCGATGGATCAGCCACCATGGGAGTCATCGGGGCATTACCCTTGGATGATTCCTTGGCGGGCTTCCTTAAGGTAACGTCTCCTCCCTTCAAACTTCTTCCACTGCTCAGGAGACCAGGAACAACACTTGTTACAAGGCGAAGCGTGCAAACACACACGTCCACTGCAAGTGGGGCAGAGGGCGTGTGGGTCCGTGTCAACGCCAGATCTAAAAGTATGGCATTTTTGCTTCCTACCCAAGGACACACACGCTGGGGATAGGAGAGCTTCAAGGGCTTAACAACGTTCATAATTAAGAAAAAAGAAATTTCCCACCGGTAAAAGCTCAACAGCAGTCAGGCAGAGAGCGAGAGAAAAAACGTCCGCAGTCTACGACGGCTGAAAGCAAATTGGAATGTTTACATCAGCGCCTCCCGGACGGTAGTTAACTACCTAACCACCTAGTTCAAAAGTTCAATGGCCGTTTCCAGCCTACACTGAAAGTAATTCTTAATATAAAGGACCGACGGTTTGTATATCGTGTCGGAACAAATAAATTTTACCCATTTTTAAAAAGAGCTCTTCATCCAAATTATGACATAAGGTAAGACAATACACCCCGTTCCATGGCTAACACGGCAAAATTGTAAACAGTAAACACCCCTTGGTTCGTGGCCAATATGTTACGTTGGCAACTTATAAAATTTTACCCATTTTATGCAAAAAGCTGTAACCAAAACCATGAGCAAAATGCGAACTAAAACAGTGATGTACTGACGAGTTGTGTTGTTACGCAGGATGTAAACATTGTTCAAGTGTCATTACACACTGCCATGGTTCATGACTTAGTGAGTTAAGGGTTTTACACCCACGCTGGATGATGGAGTAGTTTTTCTGGTGTATTTTCAAGCGTTTTCAACGAATCTGACGGAGATTTTTTACCGGAAATCCGCATTTTTGGAGTTGTGGTTCGAAAGCTCTCAACTCCAAAACTACGGATTTCTGACAAACATCTCCGTCGGGTTCGTTGAAAATGCACGGAAATGCACCAGAAAAACTACTCTGTTATCCACTGTGGGATATCGGCATCTTTTCAGCATTTACGATCACGTGACCCCACCATCTACACCGGCCCATCAGTCTATTTCAGTCGGGGGCCACACCAACCTGTTCCTTATATTCAGTGCTGCTGGGGGGGGCACTTACTATGGGTGTCCGCCTGTCTGTCACCCACCACCTGCACGTCAGTCGAGTCACGACCACGACGTTACGTTCCTCAGACATAAACAGACCTGCCCTTTCCCCGGAATGCCAGGTCCTGACCTAACCAGGCCTTACCTACCGAACCTCACTTACGGGGCTCCGTGCCCTGACCTGGACCCTCACCCCAAGGGGACTTAGCCCCCCTGGGGGCATCTTACCCTTCTTATTATGACTCGAGAAGTAAAATCCATCTAAACGGAGGAGGGAGAGAGGTGACGTATTATCATATATTCATCAATTAATGATGTTACTTACGACTGAGAAGCCACATGAGGCTTGGACAGACTATCCTGAGGCTGGCGGTGGGGATAGCAAGCCTTCCTCCACCGTCTGTTGGTTATAGATGAGGCTGGAATGACGAACAGCTTTGGACTCGAGGCCTTGTATCCATTATGGAGAGGAACAGCGCGAATGACCTTTTGTTTACATTGGGAAGGTTCCACCGCTGGGGGTGAGAAGTGGTATCGCGAGTAATGAGTCTCTTAATAAGTCTCGTGGAATTGGTCTTTCTTCGATTTATTCCTTATATCTATTTACAAAAAAGTTTTAATAAATTATAAGTTATGAAATAAATTATTAAATATGAAATTACACACGAGGAAAGCTAAAAGAGATTGACAAAATATATCGCCAACTTGAGGGACACTACCAAAATCTCCTTCGTTACCTTGCGCCCATATGTTGATTATCGTCATTAAAGTCTCTTGATTACAGTCTTGTCAAATCCATCTTTTTTTTTTAAATATTATCTTTTAACGAGTGACAAAAATAACTTTAATGTAAATACCTATTGAATTTATTTAATTTATACAAAAGATGTCATTTATGAGGCAATGACAAGTTGACAACTATACAGAAAATATGGCTGATCTGATCTTTTCCTTACTTCGCTCACTATATTTCACAGTTGCGGCCACAGTAACTATTCCCATGAGATGCAAAGCTTTATTCCCTTGTTTACCATTTTAATCATCTTTAGATTTTTCTCGTTTTGATACTTCAAAGTGTTTATTTTAATTTTTTAGCAACAACAACCCCTAAAAATTTAAAGATGGTTCTTTTACACTCGGGGCCCGTTTTTTTCTCTGGGGTTCTTATGTCAATCTGTTTTCCGTGACGTTACTCCACGTCTCTATGCATTAAATAAAGTTCTGCCACTGTTTCAGGCTCTTTTTCCAGTTGACAATTGCCATTTCCCCCTGCTTTCTAATTTCTCTTGGTAGGAACATTACGTCATCTACAGATTTGATTTTCTCTGTTTGATATATTTCTTTGAGTGATTTACGTTACCATTTCTAAATATTTCTCATTCTTTGTCACTAATAATTGGCCCATTCTTTTTGCCTCACATTTTCTTATTTCAGTAGTGTTTGCTTTATTGGCTCAGCATTAAATGTAAAATTCTTTTCTTATTCAGGCTGCGTCTTTCCATCCTACCATTTTTTCCTCCTTTCCTTGATGCAAACCTTAATGTCATGGTTAATCAAAGGATTTTTCTGCATTTCTTATAAGTGATAGGTTCTTTCTGCCTGAACAATCTGTTACTTTGTCACATGTCACTGAGTTCAGGGTTACAGGTGATCAAAGCCACCATTTTCTGTTATTTCTTAGCTTCTGATTTCCTTCATTATTTCCATGTCTTTCTTTTCAAATGCCTTTCTTATGTTACCATTTTCCACGAATATCCCTCTCTTGTTTTGCAATCTAGTTTGTCTTTTTAATCAGAGATAATGCATTTCAAACCATTTTTCCCATTCATCCGGGGAGTGTTTAACAATCTTCTATGCCTCCAGTTACTGAGTTCAGGTTCTCGGTCAATTCTGTGCTCACATTCTTTATAATCATGTTATTTATTCATTGACTGTCCGGGGCATATTTATTCTTCAGGTTCCTTACTACTGTTTCCACTTCGTGAATGCCTGACTTTTGGATTTTTCCAGTTTTTCCCCTCCCACTTATGGACATCCATTTAAGGTACTGGAGGTTAATTTCGTCTGCTACCTTCCCTACCTCATCTTCAGGTTTATCTAACATGAATAAATCTTTATAATATTGTTCATATTCTCTTTTGATTTCTTCAACATTCTCTATTATTATTATTATTATTATTATTACTTACTTACTTTTTACTGCCACCACATTGTTTGGTTTTGTGCAGTGTAATGTTTTCTTAAAGTCCCAGAAGGCTGCTCCACTGACTCTTCCTTTGGATCTTATTTCGGCTGCTGTTGCTTTTATCCTGATGCTGTCTAACTTCATCTTTTCCTGTAATAATGTATAATATCACTTATTAATCTCTCCTGCACCTGTCAAAACATCTTCTTTTCTGTACTAATACTCTTTTTGCCCTCCTTGATAATCCACCTCCTTCTAGCCCTCACGAGGTCTCTTAATACCCGTTGATTTGCTCTCCTTCTTAACTTTGCTTTTTATCTTACAATTTCTCAAGAATTTGTCCAGTTCTGTTTCACATTTGGGGTACTTCTGTTCTACTGGGCCGTTTTCTCTTGCTATGTCTACCAAGGCTTTGGTCTCTGCAGTTTTTTAGTTTTCTTATATCTACTATATATCTTGCACTCTTGCTTCTCCCATGTACTATTCTCCAGTTCATGACCACTCTCACAGCACAGTGGTCAGAGGGCACTAGTTCAGAGGATATCCTGTATGAAGTTATTATTTTTTTCTATTTTTATTGTCTGCACCCCTTCTTCATCTTCTCTCCTTATCATTACATAGTCAATAATGGACTCCTGCATGTTTTGAATTCTGGTCCATGTCCCAGTGCATTTTCTGATTATTTAACATTAGTTTATTTTGTTTGATTAGTTTCAACAATAAGTGGTTTTCCTCCTTTCGTCACTTCTTCCTTATTGCCGGAGATGACTTTTCCCGTCTTGCTGTTAAAGTCCCCCAAGGATCATGCCTGTCAGCTGGACATTTTTGCACTTTTTTTCTTTTTTCTCTCTCTCTCCAGCTGTCCTTGCCCCATCTCTCTCTCTTTAAATCCCTTGCCCCCTCTCTCTCTCTCTCTCTCTCTCAGCTGTCCTTGCCCCATCTCTCTCTCTCTTTAAATCTGTCCTTGCCTCTCTTCTCTCTCTCTCTCCTGCTGTCCTTGCCTCATCTCTCTCTCTCTCCTTAAATCTGTCCTTGGCTCATCTCTCTCTCTCCTTAAATCTGTCCTTTCTCTCTCCTGCCTCTCTCCTTAAATCCTGCTCTCTCTCTCTCCTTAAATCTGTCCTTGCCTCTCTCTTTCTCTCTCCTTAAGTCTGTCCTTGGCTCTCTCTCTCTCCATGCCTCTCTCTCTCTCTCCCCTTCAGTCTGTCCTTGCCTCTCTCTTTCTCTCTCCTGCCTCATCTCTCTCTCTCTCTCTCTCTCTCTCTCTCTCCCCTTAAATCTGTCCTTGTATCTCTCTCTCTCTCTCTCTCGCCTACATTCTAAATCTAATTTTTTGTAAAGATTATTTCATCTCTCACTCTCTCCTTCGTTTATATAGTAGGAACATGTTCAGTGGAACCAGCTTCGTACAATAGCCCTGCAGGTCCAGAGTCGCTGCTGACTCCAGACTCGAATCAACAGGTCCCATATTCATTTTAGTAAGGGAAAATTCACATAGACTTCTGGCAACGAAATTGCGGTCGAAATGACAGCCCGGTCAGTCTGCTGTTAAAGTCAGGTCGTGCAGGGAAACTCTGATGAGAAGTAATCTGTGCTGCTTTCATCTACCTACTGCCCTGAAGAAGATTTTAATAAGTATTTTATTCAATAAAAGTTGCATGATTTTCTTTCATATTTGGTACCTATTTCTGTGGAAATTATTAATAATTTTAAACACACATCTCTATGTCAGAAGGAGAAAGATATGATATGAGCCTTTTGTTGACTGTGTCTGTTTTGCTATGAGGAGAAGACTCTGAAGCCCCTAGTTCCTTGCGAAGATTAAAAACTCAAAGGAGCTGAGTAACCCTGAGAGCTTCCAGTGTTACTCACCTTGTTGAAGGGAGGTTATTCTTTTGAGCCCTTGCAGTCATATAGTCATAGTATTTGGTTTTCTATTGCTTGTGTGTCCTTAGTTCAGGCTCTCAAATGACCTTTTATGAAGTTCTTCCCTTTGGGTAGGAGTGTGTGTAATATGTCTAGTTGTACTTTATGTCCTTGACATTCGTCTTGTTGCACTTATTCCAAGTCTGTTCGGAGCCTTATTTGTTTGTTTACTGTAGGGTTCTTTGCTGTCTCTGTTTTGGGTTATGTTTGTCATGGTTTCTATTAAATACATCTGAATATGTGAATATTTGGACTCTCTTGCTGTTCAGGGATGACCTCACTTTCTATGAGGACTTTGAAACAGAGTGAGAATGAGTCCTCCTCACTGCATAGTTGCACCCCATGATGGATGGATAGGATCCAAAATATGTCCTTGAAATACAGCTCTTGGTATCTGCTTGGTGTACGATGGCATGTCCTCGCTTGATGGTCACTCCTGTTCCTCTTGGACGGAGGAGAAAGGATTGCTGTACACGTCTCTTTTATCGTTGTTTTTCGGGGTCAGCTGACACTACCAACAAGCTGCTTCTGTTCAACTGTGCTCAGAACTGAAGACATGCAATTGGATATGTGTATTTTCAAGAGCCTGGGATGCAGGCCTCCAGTAGACAGACTGTTCATTTTGCCTTCTCATCTGAAGCAGATGGCACCTGGCCATTTAGTAGACATGATGGGATGCAGAAGCTATTAAAAAACTTTCAGTGATATTGTTTGTTTATACCCGCTGTTGTTTACTTTCAATTGTGTTCCTGTTTAGAGCAATCACGCTTGGGAATAGAGTGTAGGTTATCCAGCGCATGATATTTATTGTTTTTTTCCACTTTAAAAATGCCTCTTGTAGGAATATGCCCCTATAGTTTTGGCTGTGAGGTTTCCTTTTGAAAGGCTTATTTAGAATTTGTGCTTTCACAGTTTCCCCCTGAGCCCTTTTGTCAGTTCTCATAACCATTTTTCATTGCACTGTGAGGACAAGAAAGGTCAACTGGGTATTAACTTATTGATTACCTGAGTGCAGGTATACATGGCAGAGTGCGGACAGAAACGTAGTTTATTCGAAGTGTGTGCGGACAGTAAAGTGTATTGGGTCCCTGCGCATGTCCTTGTTGAAATGGTGAAGATGGAAAGAAGACAGGCAATGCTGCACCCACTATGACCTTGACCTCTTTCAGCTGAGCCTGTGAGTGACAGTGTGGCATCACAAACCTCCAGGAGAAGGGTTCTGCCCCAGGCCTCCAGTGATGCACCTTTCTGAATGATAATAGTAGCCCTTTGTTGGCCGAATCGCTTGAGCTTCAGACTGTCACTCGATGGGCCAGAGTTCAATTCCCGCGGCCGGCTGATGAAGAGTTAGAGGAATGTATTTCTGGTGATAGAAATTCATTTCTCGCTATAATGTGGTTTCGATTCCACAATAAGCTGTAGGTCCCGTTGCTAAGTAACCAACTGGTTCTTAGCCACGTAAAATAAGTCTAATCCTTCGGGCCAGCCCTAGGAGAGCTGTTAATCAGCTCAGTGGTCTGGTAAAACTAAGGTATACTTACTTTTCTGAATGATAGCAATGACTTTGCCTTAGTGATTAGCATACATGCTGTTTGTTTTAACTCTCAAGCTAGTGTTTACTTTTTCTATTGTGATTTGAAGTCTGTGTGTGTTTGTGTGAGTAAAATAAAAGAATACAGAATTTAGGCCAAAGGCCAAGCACTGGGACCTATGAGGTCATTCAGCGCTGAAACGGAAATTGACAGCAAAAAGGTTTGAAAGGTGTAACAGGAGGAAAACCTTGCAGTTGCACTACAAATCAATTGTCAGGAGAGGGTGGAAAGATGGAAGAAAGAGAATGTGAATGGAGGGACAGTAAAAGAAATGACAGGAGTTGCAGCTAGGGGCCAAAGGGACGCTGCAGGGAACCTTAAGTAATGTCTACAGTGCACCGCATAAAGTACACTAGAGGTACTAGCCCCCTACTGTGTGTGTTAGAATGGTTGGCCAGTTTTTCTAATGCTAACATACATGCCATCTTCTAATGATAACATAATGTCATCTACTGCTCAGTTGTGATTCATGGAATACACTTGTTTAGTCTTAGAACTATCATTCACCCCTACATCTTATCAATGACAGTTTTTAATGAATGCACAAGCTTGGTGTAATGGTCTCGTCTTTCAGAGACCAGCAGGTTCAAAACAAAAACAAGCAGTTAGGCTGGAATGACTGACGAAATGTGACAAGCAAAGAAGGAGCAGAACAAAACCACACACTACAGCCCTAAGATTAATTTTTGTATATACAAAATAATATACATTATGTACAAGTGAGTCAGGTCCAGTTACAAACAAATCAAACAAACATACATATACTGATTTAATAACAAAGGAAGCAACAATTAAAATCCAAATAATTAAATCTTAAATAGTTCAATAAGCAGCATAACAATAACAAATAATACATTAGCAGCATAATACAAAAACAGTCAGCATAACAAATAATACAGGACCAGTAAAATAAATGTTACAGCATAACAAATAAAAAAATCAAGCAGCATAATAAACAAGAGCAGTAAAATAAACAACACTCAAGCAGCACACCGCAAGAATAGACAAACTCGAAGAGTAGTCAAGATGGTCGCCACTGTCAATGAGATGTAGACACACAGACGAACATGGTCGAGGCATCGATACACCCACTGGCTGCGGAGCAGGAACACATCCGAAAGCAGATAACCTCGATCGAATCGTCGACACAGCCATTCACTGCCGAAGGAACAAATCCTCACACAGATGGCCATGGTCGAGCCATCAAAACATCCTCACGCTGCCATCAGGGAAGCTGCCACACTAACGAACCAAGAGGTCCACCACCTCCTGCCAAAAATAACAGGTAGGTAATACGTGTCGCCCATCCAAAGGACTCCCTGCTGCTCTGCTGCCGAGAAACCGATCCTCTGCTGCTATGAACCTGACTTGCTGCTGCCCTGGACCTGACTGACACTGCAAAAGAGCTGGCGGCAAACGTCGCCTTGCACTGGCGAGACAAAATCACAGGAGTGCAGGTACTTCGAATAAACAAGCCACGCCAGGCTGTTAGAAAATCAAATTACAGAAATACCACAATACCTTACTCTTGGATATTATAATATTTCTTATTCTGGCTTTCAATTGAGACTAGAATTTTTATATCTACATTGCCTTGTAAGAGTACCACTGAGGTTAAAAGGAAAATTTCATAAGACGGTGGTAAGAACAGCAATGACGTATGGCACGGAAACAGCAAGCTTGAGAAAGACAGAGTAGAAGAAGATGGATGGCAGAAACGAGAATGCTTAGGTGGATGGCTGGGGTGACGAGAGAGGAGAGGATCCGGAATTATTACATTAGGGGGTCGACCAAGGTGGTGGAAATATCAAAGAAAGTGCAGGAGGGGAGGCTGAGATGGTATGGACACCTGTTGAGGAGATGGAGGTCCAGGGAAGAAGAAGAAGAAGAGGGAGGCCAAGAAAGAGATGGAAGGACTGTGTGAGGGGAGACCTGAGTGAGAAGGGAATTGATGTGACAGAAGCACAGGATAGAAATAGATGGAAACGGCTCATCAAAACGGCGACCCCATATAAAAATGGGAACAAGCTGGGAAGAAGAAGAACATTGCCTTGTAAAGTGGGGTGAGTGGGGCAGCTCTCCTCTAAATGCTTTAGCACAACTAGAACTCATGCCGTGTGGGGTAGTGTAGGTCTGAAAATACTCGACTTTGGTGGTTGGTATATATTTCTCCCCTTCTGTTTGTGAGGGTCGAGTTCCCAGCCCCCTGTGAACACTGAAGCCTTTTTGTAGGCACTATTAGCTAGGCTGTAAGTGCAGTCATTACCTCTGCTAAACACCAACAATGTCCATAAAGGACCAGAGGGTGTTTGGTACTATAACACTATCTTTGAAGGAACACCAAAACAAGAATGGTTTGCCTAGTGCAGTTTTGGAATCCTCTGCTCTTCAATGTTTAGCGGTGATCCGATTCATTCCTGCTTTCTGTTGACGTCTCCCGAATTCAGGTGTATCAGGCTTATTTCCAATTCTCTCATACCTAATTATTTTTCCCATTTCCCGGCCCCGCCCCCCCTCTCTGTGCATGTGTGTGTGTAGGCTGACTTGCCGTTGGAACCCTTTTGGGTTTATAGTCTGTTGGTTTTGTCCAAAGAGGTTTTCAGCTGAAGATTTAAAGAGAGAGAAGTATACTACTTACGGGTAACTTTCTCCCACTCAAGGAAAGTAGCACTTGTACTTATTTCCAGTTATTCAAAGACCTTGTATTTCCTGTTTTTGAAACATGCAGTTGTGTAGTCCATTAATATTACCAGACTACGTAAAGTAGTAATTTGTCTTAACCAGGATTATGCTCGGATTTCAGTTTCACATCTAAAGTCTGTTGTGCTGAATATAAAACATTCCTTTCACATGTAGAAAACTTCAGTTTAAATTTGTTGCTATGAAAGATTGACCTAAAAACTGCGATTTTATAACAAACATCCATCCTGGTGCTAATTTATAAATAAAAGTCATCCATTAGAATGTAATACTTTATGTGTAAACGATTTCTTCTGTGACCCAACTCAACGCAGCCACTTCTTCCTTCAGAAAATATTGTTAGGTAAATTTTGTATTAGTGTATGATGACATTTAACCTTAATTGCATTGTAATGTTCATGAAAACTGTCAATAATTTGTTCACTACACCTCTGCACTTTTCCAAAACTTTCACTCAACTCCATAACCTGATCATGCATGAGTCATCCACCCACTGACCAAGCAATGGATGCATTCCATCTGAAGTCTTTTAGCATCCCACTGCAATGTCCTACTTTATTGCCTTCTCTCTTAATCTCTTAAATGCATTCTCTGTTCCTCCACCCCATTTCAAAACTGTCTTCTTTTATGAACAGTTAATGGTTTGGCTGTTCATAAACTTGCTTCCTAAAGCAGTCACTCACGAACTTGCTTCCCAATTCCATTATATCCTCTCAGCACCTTCTTTACAAGCTTGTAAAGTCCCCGCTCAACCAGTTCTCTATGATGAACATCCCGTTTTCTGCGGTGCCTTCACATGCGACCTAATGTGGACGAACACAACCTTATCATCATTATTGTGAATTGTATATTTATTACCTGTTCATTTGCCCTTGTACCATGTATATGTGTCAGAGTGTTTTTATGTCCAACCAGCTATTGTTAATCATTATGTTTTCTGTGATTCTGTATGTACCTGCACTGTTTTGTGTAGAGAAATAGTCTGACCTCAGGTCACTTGTAAATTTTTGTGCCCGCGGTCTCTGTGTATAAGCGGGTCGCTCCGTCAGTAAACCAAATCTTTATGGGCTGCTCTAGGAGCAAGAGCCAGTGCTGGCACAAGGCCAGCTAAATCTGGAACAACGACATCAATAAACCAGCAGTACTTGTCTTCCTGCTCACTATTTCGCACCTCTCTCACAAGCTCATGTTGACGGCTTTCTTGTAGTCAATCCACGCCATGCTTAGGTTGGTTCTCCTTCTCTTACTATTCATCATCACCATTTTGTCTACTTCTGGTTTCATCTTCCTTTTATTTGCCATCGTCATTTGCGCAAAATACGACTATGCATGTGGTGCATATGGGGGAAACTCTATATGGTTATTGCAATGCTGTGTTGATTTAGGATTTGGCCCTCGGCCGATTCCAAAATTTACCCTAGATGTAAGTAAGTATAGCTTAGTTTTACCAGACCACTGAGCTGATTAACAGCTCTCCTAGGGCTTTAGAGTTATTTAACGTGGCTAAGAACCAATTGGTTACTTAGCAACGGGATCTCTTATTGTGGAATCGAACCACATTATAGCGAGAAATGAATTTCTATCCAGAAATAAATTCCTCTAACTCTTCATCAGCCCAGCGGCGGGAATCGAACTCCGGCCCATCCGGTCTGAAGATGTACCTAGATGTACCTCATGCCTTAGAGGGTGAAGTCTTCCATATATTGGCTTATTTCCTGAATATGAAGGATTGAAGAGTCTACAATCTCGGTCTATAAAAAATGATCGAGCAATTGCATTTTAACAGAGATCTTTCACATTCTCAATTGATCCGTGATCCCCTTTTCCTGCGGAGAGCAACCAGATTCGCTGAACAGCAGCACGAAAAATGTGTGAGAGAGGAATGATATAATGAGAAGGAAGACAAGTACTGCTGGTTTATTGATGAAGCGACCAGCTTATAAAGCGGCGCTGCGGACATCTGCGTATATGCAGAGACCACGAGTACAAAAATTTACAAGTGGCCTGAGGTCAAACTATTTCTCCACACAAAACAGGACAGGTACATATAGAAAACATGATGATTAACAACAGCTGGTTGGACATAAAAATACTCTGACACATATACGTGGTGCAAGGGCAAATGAACAGGCAATAAATATACAAATCACAATAATGATGATAAGGTTGTGTTCGTCCGACCTCAGGTCGGCTGTGAAGGCACCGCAGAAAACGGGATGTTCATCATAGAGAACCGGTTGAGCGGGGACTTTACAAACGCAGTAAATGTTTAGCCTCGCTGTCGAACTTCTCAGTTCCAGAGGTCCTTCTTTATTCCTCACACCGCCGGACTGTGGAACAGCCCCCCTAAAGAGGATGTCGTGCAATTGGAACTTCAAAAGTTCAAGCGAAGATGAAATATATTATTACCCTTGTCACGTTAAGTGATGGTTTTGCGGGGAACTGCCGGTTCGCCGCTCGTTCCCTTTTGTGGATTGCTGCCTCCTTACCTTCAAGTTTTTTTTGTTTTGATGTTTTCGTCGGGTCTGGTAGGGCAGCGAAAGCAGCGAAAGCAGTGGCAGCGGCAGCGGGCAGTGTTTGGAGTCGTCGTTGGTCGAGTTTTTGAGCAGCAAATTGGAGCACCCATATGAAATGGAGCACGACGTAGAGGTGGAGTGTGACCATGAGTAGTCGTGTGACCACGAGCTGCTCATCTTTGATGACAGCGCGAGGCTGTCCTTCCTTCGGCGCTTGATTTACTCTCTTGCAGTCTGAAACACACACAAGAGAGTTAAATAAATAAATGAATAAAAAATTAGCGTCACCTGGCATTCAAACAGTTGTTGTCTCAAGTAAATGGACATGAAAATAAGGGCCTAAATGATGTTCACTATATGACACAGTTATATATTCTCAGTATTTTTCGTTTATGAAACTAAAAAAATAATATTATTATTATTCTTCAAAAGATGAAGAACCCTACTCATATAGACCCAGCCTACCACAGGGGGCCATGGACTTGAAATTCAAACTTCCAAAGAATATTAAGGCGTTCACTATGAACAAGAAAGAGGTGGTAAGGGCAAAAATACAGAAAGAAAAGAGAAAATAAACAGACAAAAATGTATTGGGTCACAATGCATGCAAATGAAAGTGTGACGAAGACAGAGGAGAGGGGACTGCAAGTAGCAGAGATGAGAATGCTAAGAAGGTGGATGTCTGGCGTAACGGGGGAGGATGATGAGATTAGGAATGGGTGGACCAGAGGGTCAAGAAAGGCAGTTGAAATATCAAAGAAAGTGCGTTGGGGGCGGGGACAGACTGAGATGGCACGGACACTTTGAACTCAGAAGGGAGGAAGACTATATTTGAAGGTATAAATGGTATGGAGATGGAATTACAGGTCAGAAGAAGAAGAAGAAGAAGAAGAAGAAGAAGAAGAGAGAGAGAGAGAGAGAGAGAGAGAGAGAGAGAGAGACTTGAAGAGCTATGTTATTCTATCCACCC